>NC_057798.1:786349828-786350384 GCF_018294505.1 Triticum aestivum
GAGAAAAATCATAAAGATTCTATGAAAAGAAAAAAATCATAAAAATTTGACATATTCGATCTTTGCATATATATGAACATACAAACATGCATATTCAACAATAATATCACCCAAAAAATCTATTAACAGAAAAAAAATCTAACACAATATGAACAAATTAATTACACAATATGAAAAAAAATCTATGAACTACACATCTAAATTATTACACATCCAACAAAAAAATCTATGAACTACAAAAAAATCTAAAAAAATCTAACAAAATCTAACAAAAATCTAACAAAATCTAACAATAAAATCTACTAACAGAAAAAAAATCTAACATAATATGAACAAATTAATTATACAATCTAAATTACACAATATGAAGTACATATCTAAATTACACCACATCTAATCTAACAAATAAATCTAACATAATATGAACAAAAAAATCTGCTAACAGAAAAAATATGAACTACATATCTAAATTACTACAAATCTACTAACAAAAAATCTACTAACAAAAAAAATCTAAATTAATTACACAATCTACTAACAAAAATATGAACCACAT
>NC_057798.1:786350939-786351585 GCF_018294505.1 Triticum aestivum
CAAAGGCCTCTTTTCGGCAGCCCAAAGGGCGGGAAACGAAGACCTTTGGTCCCGGTTGATGGCTCCAACCGGGACAAAAGGGGCGCATTGGTACCGGTTGATGGCACCAACCGGTACCAAAGAGGGGCATTCGTACCGGTTGGCGCCATCAACCGGTACCAATGGACCCGTCTAATTTTTTATTTTCTGCAGCTGTTTTTTAGTTGATTCTTTCTGCAGCTATTTTTTTAGTCCCACCTCGCCAAGCGAGAGGCACTCACAGCTGTTTATAAGCCGTGAGTGTAGAGACGATGAAGAAGATGCTCAATGCTCACCTGCACGTTGGTTAGCTTCAAACCTTGAGGAATAGGGTAGTCTGCACAGAGCTATGTGCAGTGCAGTTGACACTATTCCGAAAGGCTTGAAGCAAATTAACGAGCATTGCGCCTCTTTTTTATTTTTAACGACTTATTTTTAATAGTTGTGATTAAGTTAACTAAAAATTGAGCATAGATGCTTATTTTTAATGACTTATTACAACTCAGAAATAAAAAGAAAAAAATAAGTATAGCAGAAAAGAAAAAAAAACTATATAAAAAACTACTTAGTAATAAATAGAAGCAAAAATAGTTGTGATTAACTTTACTAAAAAAGTGAGCATAGATGC
>NC_057798.1:787058895-787070973 GCF_018294505.1 Triticum aestivum
GTATTTTGTATGTTTAATTAGTTTAGATTATTTAGATTATTATTGTTTTAGTTATCAAAATTTTTTATATGGAAATTAGTGTTTAATTAGTATGGAAATTTTTTATGTTTAATTAGTATATAATTTAGATTATTATTATTAGTATATAATTAGTGTTTAATTAGTATGGAAATTTTTTATATAATGTTGTTTTTCAGTTTTTTAATGGATGTATAGAAGTTGTGTTTTCTGTTTTTAGTGTTAGATGCTTAATTAGTATGAAATAGTATATAGATTTTTGAAATAGTAGAAATGTTAGAAATTTTAGCTATCAAAATCCAATCATTAAAAAAATATTACTTTTTGCGGGCATATAGCTAGTATTTGTTCTCGACGATGCCCGGCCCGCATCCTCGCCGTCGACCCGTCCGCGACAACGTCCAGCCGACCCATGTCCAGGACTGGGCTCCGCCGGGCTGGCACTGGGAGGTGCTACCTGGAGGGGCGCGCCGCTTGATGAGGAACCCGGCCCCGGGTCCCGTCGTCGACCCTGATCTCGTTTGGTGGCGTTCGCGTGGGCCAGTTTTGGTGCGAAGGGACCCGGCCCCGCCGGAGGTGGTACGTCGCCGTGTCAGGGAGGAGGACGAGCACGTCCATCGCTACATGGTTGCGTTAGAGGGCGGCAGGTTCTCCAATACCTGGCAGTATCTTCGGGGATCTCACTTCAGCTATGATCCTGTGAGGGTTCCTTCTCTTTGGGTGTCCACTGCCCGCGCAGTAGGAACCGCGAGTGTCCTAGATTCTTCTGTAGTATTCGATCTTTAATTAGCTAGCCAGTGATGTACTATTCAATATTATATATTATTCGAGACGATGTATTCGAGATTATATCTATTATTCTAGACAAAGTATTCGATATTATATCTATTATTCGAGACGATGTAATTTGAATACTAAATTGTTTTATATTTCTTTTGAATTAGTTAAATAAAAGCTATGGCAGACAATACCGACAGAGAGGGAGAACAGACCATGTTCGATATGATACGCGGGCCAGATGATGATCAGAATGAAGAAGATTATGACGGCTCCGAATTTCTAAACAACACCGGAGAGGGTGATATGATATTCAATCGTGACGACCGAATTGATGAAGTCATGAACTACGATTATGACGATGACGAAGAACATGTTGATCCTGAAACAACAAAGACCGGCGAGGTATATATATTTATATAAGCAGGTATCTGGTGATCATCACATGTTTTAAATGACTTGAAGATATATTAATGAATCGATCTTTGTTCTTTCAGCCATCCGGATCGAGCAAATCTTCAGGCAAAAGGACGAAACGAGGCCCGAACAAAAAGTTGAAGGAGGGCGTAAAGTACAATATCGAGGCAGTCAGACCTAATGGCGAACCATTAGCGCCTAAGAAGATTGCGGACAAGTTCGTTCGTCAGTGCGGAGTTCTTGTGAAGGACCAACTCCCTTTCTCCCTTCAAGAATGGAGAGAGCCAGCAAAAGACAAAAGACAAAAAGGCAAAGAGGACGCTGCTCCACGTCCAGATGTTACTTTTGTTGACAAGAATCAAAAAGATCTACTTTGGGATACTCTCATGGAACATTTCACCCTACCAGATCATTTCACAGAAGCAGATGTGCAGAAAGTCAAGAACCACAAGAATCGTGAATGGGACAAGTACGTCAAGGGAGGAAGGAAGACTCCAGTATTCGAGGGAACACTAGAGAACCAACGTGCTCATTGGGACGATTTCGTGAAATTCAAGGATTCGGAATTAGCTAATGAACGGTCGAGAATAAACAAGAAGAATGCCGAAAAAAGGATAAGTTCCATAAGCTGGGGCCAGGTGGCTATGCGGTGGCAATGCCTAAGTGGGATAAGTCTGAGAAAGAGATGGAGGATGTAGGTGCCACTCCGGTTACTAAGAGCTGGCCCCCCAGGGTCAGGACTTGGTTCTATGCGCATGGGGGGGAGTTGGACCCGAAGACAGGCAATGTTTCGACGAGGGCAAGTCTGAAGGGAGCCGACGATGCGATACTTGTTGCAATAGAAGAGGCATGATCGGGGGTGTTCCAGCCCAACAGAGAGAACGACGAGCTTACGCGTGCCCTGGGAAATCCTGAACATCCGGGAAGAACACGAGGCAAGGGCGCTATTCCGTGGTATGAGGGGTTTTCAGACTGGAACACCGACTACAGAACCCGTGCGAGAAAGAAGATTGCGGAGGAGAAGAAGAGGAAGATGGAGGAGGAGCAGAGGAAGCGGGACTATGAACGCCTTCAAGGCCTAGAAGCAAGTCAAGCGAAATTGGTAGTCAAATTCCAGCGGCAGCAGGAGCAGATAGACTCACTTACCCAACAAAGGGGGTCTCAGTAGCTGCAGCAGCTAGCGAATGATCCAGCATTGGATAGCACCGCCCCATCCATGCCGAGAAGCAGCGTGGGTTCCGCCCCGGACGACGCAATGCTGGGTAGATACCCCGTGGATGACATCACGGAGAACACTAGCTGCGAGCTACACGTCAAAATGAAGAACATATCCATGAAGGTGGCGGACGCCGTTGCTTTTACAAATCCCCCCGAGGCAACCTTCCATTGCAACCCGATTCCAGCAGGCTATGCTCGTGTCTTGGTTGATGAGGTGGTGGACCCATATTCGGAGCTAGAGCTTGACATTCCTGGAGGTGACGACGAGCGCTTTCTCGGAGACGCCAACCATCGTATCATCCTATGGAAAAAGGATTGCATCATCTTTTGAAGGCCACCGACACCGCGTCAGCCGACTCCTCGTCGAAGTCCACCACCGAGTCAGCAGTCTCCCGCTCCTGCAAGTCCACCAAGTCCGGCAAAGTGTCAGGCCACTCCTCCTCCAAGTCCGGCAAAGTGTCAGGCCACTCCTCCTCCTCCAAGTCCACCATAGCGTCAGACGTCCACTCCTCCTCCAAGTACGGCACAACCTCAGGCCACTCCTCCTCCAAGTCCGGCACAGCTTCAGGCGGCCACTCCTCCTCGTCCAACTCAGCCCCGTCAGCCGTCTCCGCCGCCTCAGCAATCGCAGAAGAGACACCCAGCAGCTATGGTGCGTAGCGGTACGAGTCGAGGTAGTACAGGAAGTACAGGCGGAGGCAAGCGATATAAATATGGTCCAGGCCTCACGCCTCTTCCGCAGAGGGCTTATGACAGGTCCGAGGAGGAAATCGTAGCCATATCGAAGTCCGAGGTGGAAGCCCATTTTGCACCGAAACCGCCACCGCCGCCAAGGGAGAAAGTGCCTGAGGAAACGATTGACCACTTCATTCATATGGCTCAACCACCAGCTCCCAAGCCTGTTGACACAGACTATGAGCGCCACATCAGGAAGTTAAATCGAGCACGTCTACGTAAGGAGGCGAGCTCGGGATCGAGCAAACAAGAAGCAGCTGTCAAAAAATGCGGGAAAACCATTCCCCAGCTGGGAGAACAGGCGGCGCAATCGATCCCCTCGCTTGTTGTGCCAACAACACGTGACAGTACGCGCGCCCAATATTATTGTGGGCAAACAGTTTACGCTCTTGAGGTGGGCAATGTGGTAATAACGGAGGACCATATAATGCAGGCTGAAGTTCTCAAAATCACTGTCGGACAACTCCTCGAGATCGAGCCCATGCCTGTGCTTAGAGAGGATGAAATAAAACGGAAATATGTCCGGGGCCAACCTTTGGTCGAGCCAGACAAGGTCAAGAACCTCCCAACGAGAATGTATGAATTGCATCAATGGTACATGAACATTACCAAGATTTCCGATCAATTGTCCCTCATGGTGAATGTCAAGGAGGAGCATTACTACCATGAGAAAGTTGTGTCCGTTGAGTATTCTGAACTGTTTCAGTTATACAATCAAGACGCACTCAACAAATCTATCGTCAGTTGCTATTGTCTGTAAGTGATATCTTTCTGTAATTTAAGTCTCAAGCTAGCTGTGGTGATCCTTTTGATCAATCATTACCTGTAATTATCCTCACTATATTCTTTTCTGTGGTATTATATGCAGGATGAAGATGTATGAAATGAGAAAAGGTGGACGCTTTGGCATTGGATTCATTGACCCAAACACCGTTAATGAATACACATGGAAAATAGATCCACGTCATCAAAAGGCCGTAGAGGACAGCATGCTACAGTTCTTGAAGCGCCTCAAATACAATGAATATATACTACTTCCTTACAACTTCCAGTGAGTCACACTGTCTTGTACTACAAATTCTCTGTTTTTGCCTACTAGCTAGCTACACGTTTTTGCTTACATATGCCCGCTTAATTAAGACATGCAAACGTGTGTGCATGCAGATTTCACTGGGTCTTGTGTATCATTAAAGTTGACGCTGGAACAGTTGAAATATTGGACTCACTACTCAAAGAAAAAACTGACTATAACATCTTGTTTGGGATAGTCAACAGGTAATTTCAATCATTATTAACTATATATCTCGGCCTATTTAGTTCGTCATTTCATGATATGAACTATTTAATAACCCCTTTATTCATTTTCTTTACCGGCGGGCAGGGCTTGGGCAAGGTTCATCAGCGTCACGGAAGGCGAATGGAAAGAAAAACTTAAATGGGGAAGACCCAAGGTAAGTAATTAAGTAGTACTAGCTAGCTAGCTAGCTGCCATCTCTTTAATTATCATGCTTGATTAATTATTATCTGATCAAATTCCATTCTCGTAAAGGCCCTGAAGTAGGCGCAGGGGACTGATCTGTGTGCATTCTGCGTTTGTTCGAACATTCGCATGATGGCGTCCGAAAGGAGCAGATCTCAAAGACAGGAATGGGTACGCTTGTCAAAACACTATTCACAATTTTTACACCATTATTGATATCTAGTCACACAACTAATACACATGCATATTGATCTCCTTCTTAACAGTTCAGAGAGGTGCGAGTGAAGCTCCTAGAAACGGAGCGCGTAGAAGCACTTCACAAATCCGAAGGGAGAATACTATTACCCGCTACCGCCCCCATGAAAACCACTTCCAATTGTCATCGTGCTCCGAAGGCACCAATTAGGCTAATGCCACTGGCTCCGAAGGCAACATGCATATGTAGGAGAAATTGTATATAGCTATACATGTGTGTATGTGTGAATTAATTAATATGATGGTTTGTGAGACATTGATGATATATATATGCATGATTGGTTCTACTAGAAATTCTATATATATATATATATATATGCATAACGTGTACAATGTGTAGTATCGTAAAATACTAGCAAACAAAAAAAGAATTAAAATGGAAACACAAAATTAAATGAAAAAGAAATCATAAAACTAAAAACCCCCAAACCTTATAGTAGCGGTTGGTCTTACCAACCGGTACTAAAGGGCTCCAGGCCCCTGGAGCTGGCTCGTGCCACGTGGTTTCCCTTTAGCAACGGTTCGTGCTGAACCGGTACTAAAGGGGGGGGCCTTTAGTGCCCACACTTTAGTGCCGGTTATGGAACCGGCACTAAAGGGCCTTACGAACCGGGGCTATTGCCCGGTTCTGCACTAGTGTACACTTTTATATTATTTTTGGGACTAACCTATTAACTAGAGGCCCAGCCAATATTGTTGTTTTCTTGCCTATTTCAGTGTTTCGAAGAAAAGGAATATCAAACGGAGTCCAAACGGAATGAAATCTTCGGGAAAGTTATTTTTGGAACGGAAGCAATCTAGGGGACTTGGAGTGCACGTCAGGGAAGCTTCGAGGAGGCCACGAGACAGGGGGCACGCCCACCCCCACTGGGCGCGCCCTCCACCCTCGTGGGCCCCTCGTGGCTCCCCTGACCGACTTCTTTCGCCTATATAAGTCCATATACCCTAAAACCTTCGAAGGACACAATAGATTGGGAGTTCCGCCGCCGCAAGCCTCTGTAGCCACCAAAAACCAATCGGGACCCTGTTCCGGCACCCTGCTGGAGGAGGGGGGATCCCTCGCTGGTGGCCATCTTCATCATCCCGGCGCTCTCCATGACGAGGAGGGAGTAGTTCACCCTCGGGGCTGAGGGTATGTACCAGTAGCTATGTGTTTGATCTCTCTCTCTCTCTCTCTCTCTCTCTCTCTCTCTCTCGTGTTCTTGATTTGGCGTGATCTTGATGTATCGCGAGCTTTGCTATTATAGTTGGATCTTATGATGTTTCTTCCCCTCTACTCTCTTGTAATGGATTGAGTTTTCCCTTTGAAGTTATCTTATCGGATTGAGTCTTTAAGGATTTGAGAACACTTGATGTATGTCTTTCCGTGCTTATCTGTGGTGACAACGGGATATTCACGTGATTCACTTGATGTATGTTTTGGTGATCAACTTGCGGGTTCGGTGACCTTGTGAACTAATGCATAGGGGTTGGCACACGTTTTCGTCTTGACTCTCCGGTAGAAACTTCAGGGTACTCTTTGAAGTACTTTGTGTTGGTTTAATAGATGAATCTGAGATTGTGTGATGCATATCGTATAATCATGCCCACGGATACTTGAGGTGACAATGGAGTATCTACGTGACATTAAGCACGAGTAGAAAAAGGGCCTATTGTCCCGGTTCATAAGGGCCTTTAGTCCCGGTTCTTGAACCGGGACTAAAGGGTCGTTACTAAAGCCTCCCCCCACTAGTAGAAAAAGAGTCAAATCTGAGACACATTAGTGCCGGTTTGATTTTGAGCCGGCACTAATGTGTCCATTACTGCCGGTTCCAACTGCTAGCCGGCCGCTCTCATTAGTACCGGTTCGTGGCGAACCTTTAGCACTGGTTCGTGCCACAAACCGGTACTAAAGAGAGTGGTGGCAAGATGTTGTCAGTCTGGGGCCCCTCCAGCACCTTTAGTACCGGTTCGTGGCACGAACCGGTACTAAAGGTCATCGTACATAAACCGTTCGTCCACCTGAGCTCGCTCTGTTCTTCCCCTTTCCCCTCACTTCCTCTGTTCTTCCCCTCTCTTCCTCGAGCTCATCACAAATTTTACCAGAAATTTGTCAAGATTTGAAGGCCCCCATCCATTCAAATGATCACAAAGGTTAGCAACTTTGTCCTTTCATCTCTCATTGCTAGATTAGCTCTTGCAATGCTCTGTATAGTGATTAATTTGTGAGTTAAGTAATTTGGGAGGAATTATATGTGCTAGTATTTGATTTATATGCAATTTGAGGTCAAAAATGACACTTAGTTTACTTAGTGCCTTCTAAATCTCCGTCGATCGCCCGCACCGTCCCATCGCCGGCACCACCTTGTGGTGAGGCTCTTGTTCATGAATGTTTTACATTACCAAATTGATGTTTGTGTGATTTGGATATATGTAGTTACTCATATAATTATCTTACCCGTACGTTGTTTGTTATACATAGTGCCGTGGTTTTGATATCCGTCTCCGTCGGCCCTCGTCCTTGTTATGATTCAGATGTGGTATATTCTCTTTTAAAACTAGCTGTTGCATTTCGTGTTTATGACAAATTATGCCCATCAAGTTGACATAGATATTTTTATCTAGGAGGTATGTGAACCGGAAATTCCAACCGATCCTATTGTCGAGAGGTTAAATTTAGTTGAAAGAGAAAACGAGTATTTGAAAGAAAAATTGAAAAGAATTGAGGGGGAGAAGATGGAATTGGAGTTGCATGTTGCTGATGTCATTGATGATCACAAGATCAAGATGGAGAAAATGCGGTTGAAGATTAGAAAGATTAGAAAACATGCCATTGATAGTGTGGCTTGGTATCATTATGCTGTTGGATCAATTGTTACCTTAGTTGCGATCTTGATCGCATTTGTTGTTGCATTTAAATTCTTTAGCTAGAGAGTTATTTGTATGTTGCATTTAATTAAGTGTTGTATATGAACTTTATGTACGAACTTGTATTAATTTGGTCTATTCGGTGTTGCGTAATGAAGATGAGCCGACAATGGATGTATGATGACCGATGCTCTCCGGAGTTCATTAATGGCGTGCATACTTTTGTGCTTGCCGCTGAGGCAAACAAGCGGGCGGATGGTTTTATGCCTTGTCCATGTGCTTGCTGTAAGAATGGTCACAATTACTCTATGTCAAGAACCATTCACGTCCACCTATTTGAGTCTGGTTTCATGCCCCACTATAATGTTTGGACCAAGCACGGGGAAAGAGGGGTTATGATGGAAGACAATGAAGAAGAAGAAGACGACGACATCTATCCTTGCCATGGGTTCCCTGAATACGATGATACAACAATGGGGGAAGAAGCTAAGCCGGCAATGCGGGAAGAAGCTGAAGAAGAGGCATCAGATAAGGCCGCTGATGATCTAGGTCGGGCCATTGCCGATGCAAAGAGAAACTGCGCAAGTGATTTGGAGAGGAAGAAGTTGCAGCGCATGTTACAGGATCACAAGAAATTGTTGTACCCGAATTGCGAAGCTGACAAAAAAAATTGGGCACCACACTGGAATTGTTGCAATGGAAGGTAGAGAATGGTGTATCTGGCAAGGTATTTGGAAAGTTGCTGGTAATGATAAAGAATATGCTTCCAAAGGACAACGAATTGCCCGAGAGTACGTATGAAGCAAAGAAGGCTGTCTGCCCTCTAGGGTTAGAGGTGCAGAAGATACATGCATGCCCTAATGACTGAATCCTCTACCGTGGTGAGTACGAGTATTTGAACACTTGCCAGATATGCGGTGCATTGCGTTATAAGATCAGTCGCGATGACCCTGGTGATGTCGAGAGAGAGCGCCCCAGGAAGAAGATTCCTGCCAAGATGATGTGATATGCTCCTATAATACCACGGTTGAAACGTTTGTTACAAAATAAAGAGCATGCGAAGGCGATGCGGTGGCACAGAGAAGACCGTAAGAAAGATGGAAAGTTGAGGGTACCCGCTGACGGTTCGCAGTGGAGAAAAATCGAGAGAAAGTACAGGGAGGAGTTTGCAGGTGACCCAAGGAACATATGGTTTGGTCTAAGCGCAGATGGCATTAATCCTTTTGGGGAGCAGAGCAGCAACCATAGCACGTGGCCTGTGACTCTATGTTTGTATAACCTTCCTCCTTGGTTGTGCATGAAGCGGAAGTTCATTATGATGCCAGTGCTCATCTAAGGCCCTAAGCAACCCGGCAACGACATTGATGTCTACCTAAGGCCATTAGTTGAAGAACTATTACAGCTGTGGAATACAACAGGTGTACGTGCGTGGGATGAGCACGGACAGGAAGAATTTGACCTAAAGGCATTGCTATTCGTGACCATCAATGATTGGCCGGCTCTCAGTAACCTTTCAGGACAGACAAACAAAGGATATCGCGGATGTACGCACTGTTTGGATGATACCGACAGTATATTTTTGGAGAGTTGTAGGAAGAATGTGTACCTGCGACATCATCGGTTTCTTCCGAGCAGGCATCCCGTAAGAAAGAAAGGCAAGCATTTCAAAGGTGAGGCGGATCACCAGACGAAGCCTCACCACTGTACTGGTGCTGATGTACATGATAAGGTCAGGGATTTGAAGGTAATCTTTGGAAAGGGTCCTGGCGGACAACCTGTTCCGAAGGACGCTGACGGACGAGCACCCATGTGGAAGAAGAAATCTATATTTTGGGACCTGTCATATTGGAAAGACCTACAAGTCCACTCCGCAATCGACGTGATGCACGTGACGAAGAATCTTTGCGTGACCCTGCTTGGCTTCTTGGGCGTGTATGGGAAGACAAAAGATACACCAGAGGCATGGGAGGACTAGCAACGTATGCACGGAAAAGACGGCATACATCAGGGTTAGCCCAGCTATGCTCTTACCAAAGAAGAGAAGGAAATCTTCTTTGAATGCCTGCTCAGCATGAAGGTACCGTCTGGCTTCTCGTCGAATATAAAGGGAATAATAAATATGTCAGAGAAAAAGTTCCAGAACCTAAAGTCTCATGACTGCCTCATGATTATGACGCAACTGCTTCCGGTTGCATTGAGGGTGCTTCTACCGGAAAACGTTCGATTAGCCATTGTGAAGTTATGTGCATTCCTCAATGCAATCTCTCAGAAGGTAATCGATCCAGAAATCATACCAAGGTTACAGAATGATTTGGTGCAATGTCTTGTCGGTTTCGAGTTGGTGTTCCCACCATCCTTCTTCAACATCATGACGCACATCCTAGTTCACCTTTGCGAAGAGATTAACGTTTTGGGTCCTGTATTTCTACACAATATGTTCCCCTTTGAGAGGTTCATGGGAGTCTTGAAGAAATATGTTCATAACCGTGCTAGGCCAGAAGGAAGCATCGCGAAGGGCCATGAAAATGAGGAGGTCATTGAGTTTTGTATTGACTTTATTCCTGACCTTAAGCCGATTGGTGTTCCTGAATCGCAACATAAGGGCAGACTGGATGGAAAAGGCACGCTAGGAGGGGATCAAATAATATGTATGGACGGGCATTCTCTCACTGAAGGACACTACACAGTTCTACAGAATTCTGCCTTGGTTGCTCCGTATATGGAGGAACACAAGAATTTTCTACACTCCAAACACCCGGAGAAGTCTGACGACTGGATTACACGTGAACAAACGAGGACTTTCGCCGGTTGGTTGCAGAAACGTGCCACGCATGATCGCGATATTGAAGATGACATGTACTCGCTGTCCCAGTTACCATCTTCGAATGTAATGACTTTCAAAGGGTACCAGATAAATGGGAATACATTTTACACGATCGCCCAAGATAAGAAGAGCACCAACCAAAATAGTGATGTCCGCTTTGATGCAACAACCAACACAGGAAAGGAAACATATTATGGTTACATAGAGGACATATGGGAACTTAACTATGAAGGTGGTTTGAAGGTCTCTTTGTTTCAGTGCAAATGGGTCAATATGACAATATGACACGAGGCAGGGTAACGGAAGACCCGCTGTATGGAATGACAACATTGGATCTCAACAATCTTGCGTATGCAGACGAACCATTCGTCCTAGCCAACGATGTGATGCAGGTTTCTTATGTGAAAGACATGTCTACCAGGCCGAGAAAAAGAAAAGATAAGGAAGTGAATGGATCATACGACGAGCCAAAGCGCCACATAGTTCTTTCAGGGAAAAGAAACATCATGGGAGTGGATGACAAGACAGACATGTGAGAAGATTATGAAAAGTTTGATGAAATTGCTCCATTCACAGTAAATATTGACCCAAGCATCCAGTTAAATGATGAAGATTTTCCATGGCTACGGTGCAAAGGGACACACGCGAAGAAAAAGTTTCACACCCAAAGATCCGGGATGTGATCGGCTTCACTATCATCACTTTCTTCTATGTTTCATACCCAGGAGGGAATCTCTGTAATAGTTAGGGTAGTTATGTGTTTTGCCATTTGAAACGCGAAGAAATTTTATGGGCAAACTAATTCTTTCATGCATTTACTAATTTTTTCATGCAAACAAAATTTAAACTATTCAAATTTGAAAACTACCGGCACTAACCTAAAGCAAAAATATTCACAAAAAACCCTATATACAGCAAAAGACAACTCAAAACTAAATAAAACAAAAATAAATAAAGCAAAAATATTTAAGAAAATAAAAAAGCCCGCCTAATGGGCCAGAGCGACCTGCATACGATTAGAAACACAACATTTTGGTAGGCCAGAATGTAGGCCCGCAATGGCCGAGTAGGCCCACAGGGCAGAACAGAACAGGTAGGCCCAGTAGGCCTGCTTTGGAGAGGAGCTCGAGAGAGCTACCGCACTGGGGCTTATAAACCAATACGGACGCCTCTCGGCTAGCGAGGTGGGACTAAACTTCCGTGCCCTCGCCTGGCAGCGCCCCCCCCCCCCACCCTTTAGTACCGGGTCGTGGCTCCAACCAGTACTAAAGGATGGGTCTTTAGTACCGGTTGGTGCCACCACCCGGTACTAAAGGGGGGGCGCTTCCCGCCGCTTGGCCTGGCCAAAACAGACCTTTAGTACCGGTTGGTTGCTCCAACCGGTACTCAAGGTGCCTTGTATATATACAACACTTATGAAAAAATTCAGTTTTTCATCTCTCCCTCGGCTTCTTTCTCCTCTACCCCGTCGCCGCTACCCCCGTCGCCGCCCCTCGTCGCCGCCCCC
>NC_057798.1:787071452-787102651 GCF_018294505.1 Triticum aestivum
CCATGTCCGCGCGCGCGCGCACACACACTCACACACACATTAGTATTTTAGTTATAGAAATTTTTCTGTTTTTTAGTTATAGAAATGTTAGAAATTTTTCTGTTTTTTAGTTATAAAAATATTAGAAATGTTATAAATTTTTCCTGTTTTTTAGTTATAGAAATATTAGAAATGATAGTTATATAGAAATGTTATAATTTTTTCTGTTTTTTAGTTATAGAAATATTTATAGAAATGTTAGCAATTTTTCTGTTTTTTAGTTATAGAAATATTTGAAATGTTATAGAAATGTTAGTTATATAATCAGAAATGTTAGAAATTATAGAATTAGTTTTAGTTAGATGAATTAGATTAATGCCAAATTGTTAGAATTTGCATATAGAATTTTAGTTATCACAATCCAATCATTTAAAAAATGTTACTTTTTGCGGGCATATAGTATTTGTTCTCGACGATATGCCCGGCCCGCATCCTCGCCCTCGACCCGTTCGCGACGACATCATGCTTCAGAGGACCCATGTCCGGGACTGGGCTCCGCCGGGCTGGCACTGAGAGGTGCTACCTGGAGGGGCGCGCCGCTTGGTGAGGAACCCGGCCTCGGGTCCCGTCGTCGACCCTGATCTCCTTTGGTGGCGTTCGCGTGGGCCACATTCGGTGCAGAGGCAGCCGGCCCCGCTGGAGGTGGTGCGTCGCCGTGTGAGGAAGGAAGACGAGCACGTCCATCGCTACATGGCTGCTATGGACGACGTCAGATTCTCCACTAGGTAGGTTATTTGGTCGAGCCACACAAGGTCAAGAACCTCCCAACGAGAATGTATGAATTGCATCAATGGTACATGAACATTACCAAGATTTCCAATCGAGAGTCCCTCATGGTGAATGTCAAGCAGGAGCATTACTACCATGAGAAAGCTCTGGCCGTTGAGTATTCAGAACTATTTCAGTTATACAATCAAGACGCACTCGACAAGTCTATCGTCAGTTGCTATTGTCAGTAAGTGATTTCTTTCTGTAATTTAAGTCTTAAGCTAGCTATGTAGTGATAATTTTGATCAATCATTATCCTCACTATATTCTTTTCTGTGGTATTATATGCAGGATGAAGATCTATGAAATGAAAAAATCTGGACGCTATGGCATTGGGTTCATTAACCCAAATACCATTAATGAGTACACATGGAATCTTGAAAATTATCAAGAAAGTGTAGAGGAAAGCATGCTAGATTTCTTGAAGCGCCTCAATACCAATGAAGATAAACTACTTCATTACAACTTCATGTGAGTCACACTGTCTTGTAATACAAATTCTGTTTTTGCTTACTAGCTAGCTAGATGTTAATAATTAAGTGTATACGGTTTATGGTAGTTGATTAATTTTATGCACATGCCCGCTTAATTAAGACATGCAAATGTGCATGCAGTTTCCACTGGATCTTGTTAGACATTAAATTCGAGGAAGGAAGAGTTGAATTACTGGACTCACTACTTAAAGAAGATAAAGACTACACCATCGTGAAGTGGATAGTCAACAGGTAATTTCAATCATTATTATATATCTCAGCCTATTATTAGTTCGTCATTTCCTGATATGAACTATTTAATAACCCTTTATTAATTTTCTTTGCCGGCGGGCAGGGCTTAGGCAAAGTTCATCAAGGTGACTCCAGGCAAATGGGCAAAAAAGTTGTTTTGGCATCGACCAAAGGTAAGTAATTAAGTAGTACTAGCTAGCTACCATCTTTTTAATTCTTGTTTCAATATCATTAATTAATTATCATGCTTGATTAATCATTATCTGATTCAATTCCATTCTCATAAAGGCCCTGAAACAGGCGTCGGGGAATGATCTGTGTGCATTCTACGTTTGCGAGAACATTCGCATGATGGCGTCCGAAAGGAGCAGATCTGAAAGACAGGACTGGGTACGTTTGTCAGAACACTATTCACACCATTATCGATACCTAGTCACACAACTAATACATGCATATTGATCTCCTTCTTAACAGTTCAGAGAGGTGCGGGATAAGCTCCTACCAGCGGACCGCATACTAGCACTTCAAGAGGAAATAGCTGGATTTTTGCTCGACCAGGTCATAGATCCCAAAGGAGAATACTATTACCCACTACCGCCCCCATGAACCACTTGTCATCGTGCTCCGGAGGCACCAAGGCAACATGTAGGAGAAATTGTATATGTATATACATCTGTATGTGTGAATAATTAATTTGTAGTATCGTGAAATACCAGCAAACAAAAAAAATTAAATGGAAAATAAAGCCAAGCCCCCCCCAAACATTTAGTACCGGTTGGTGTTACCAACCGGTACTAATATCCTACACGCACCCGGCCCTGGCTCATGCCACGTGGTGACACTTTAGCATCGGTTCGTGGCAAACCGGTACTAAAGGGGGGGGGACCTTTAGTCCCCACTCTTTACTAAAGGCCGGTTCTACACTATTGCCCTTTAGTCCCGGTTCTTACACGAACCGGGACTAAAGGACGTCCACGTGGCCGCTGCCTGGAGGTCCACCTTTAGTCCCGGTTGGTAACACCAACCGGTACTAAAGGAAATTTTATTATTTTTTTAAATTATTTTTTTGATTTTTTTCTTGATTTTCAAATTTCTGAATTATTTTAACCTCTAATCTGTAATCACTCCTCATCATTGCTCAATTTAACCTCTAATCTCTAATCACCCCTCATCATTCCAAATCATCTAACTTCCCGGACGGTCATCCATCCTCTCACTACTCCAGCCTGAGCACGCTTAACTTCCGGGTTCTATTCTCCCTCGTTTCCAAGTCTGCACTTGTTGTTTTCCAGACAATAGTAAGATGTCAATCCTATTAACCCTCAGGAATTTAGCTTGAGCATGAAGTCACACATTTTACTGTTTGAGTTTGAAACTATTGTTCTAAAAAACAATAATTATTTAGTAACACTAATATTTCTTGAATAAGTAGTTTGACCACAGTTTGACCAGATTTGACCAAAATTCAAAAAAAAATGAAATAATTATTTAGTAACACTAATATTTCTTGAATAAGTAGTTTGACCATTGTTTGACCACAGTTTGACCAGATTTGACCAAAATTCAAAAAAACTAAAATAATTATTTAGTAACACTAATATTCTTGAACAATTATTTACTAACACTAATACTTCATGAATAAGTAGTTCGACCATAGTTTGACCAGATTTAATAAAAATTAAAAAAAAACTGAAATTTGAGCATAACTTTTTTCCTTTTAGAATTTGAGGATTCTAAAAATTTGCAAACTAGCCATAGGCCGTCAAAATCGGATGCGGATTTTCGTGCTGAACATTTTGATATATTATTCGTTTTTTTCTCACATAGTATGCAAAAGTTATAGCCGTTTTACATTTTCCCTACAATTTTTGCAAAACATGTCCAAATTTAGTTTTAAAATTTTCCCAACTAGTAGATGTAGTAACATAACTACATCTCGAAGGATTTTAATTTTTGAAGTTTTTATCATTTTCTTTTTCTTTTTACAAAACTGAAAAGGCGATCCAAGGGGGGGTGTAGAGTTTGAAAATGGGACCTTTAGTACCGGTTGGTGCCACGAACCGGTACTAATGGGCATCGCACCCTTTAGTCCCGGTTCGTCGCACCAACCGGGACTAAAGGTCCCATTTTAGCCGGGACTAATGCCTGTACGGTGCCCTAGCCGCTCGAACCGGGACTAATGCTCACATTAGTCCCGGTTCGTAATGCAACCGGGATTAATGCTCTTTTCTGGCCGAACCAAAGCCCTGTTTTCTACTAGTGTTGGTTGATTTGTGTCTTAAGGTGTTATTCTAGTATGAACTCTATGATAGATCGAACGGAAAGAATAGCTTCATGTTATTTTACTACGGACTCTTGAATAGATAGATCAAAAAGGATAACTTTGAGGTGGTTTCGTACCCTACCATAATCTCTTCGCTTGTTCTCCGCTATTAGTGACTTTGGAGTGACTCTTTGCTGCATGTTGAGGGATAGTTATATGATCTAGTTATGTTATTATTGTTGAGAGAACTTGCACTAGTGAAAGTATGAACCTTAGGCCTTGTTTCCTACTATTGCAATACCGTTTACGCTCACTTTTATCGCTTGCTACCTTGCTGTTTTTATAATTTCAGATTACAAATACCTTTATCTACCATCCATATTGCACTTTTATCACCATCTCTTCGCCGAACTAGTGCACCTATACAATTTACCATTGTATTGGGTGTGTTGGGGACACAAGAGACTCTTTGTTATTTGGTTGCAGGGTTGTTTGAGAGAGACCATCTTCATCCTACGCCTCCCACGGATTGATAAACCTTAGGTCATCCACATGAGGGAAATTTGCTACTGTCCTACAAACCCCTGCACTTGGAGGCCCAACAACGTCTACAAGAAGTAGGTTGTGTTGTAGACATCACTGCTCCCAACATCTTAGGCTTAGGAATACATATACAATATCCAATTGTCCAAAAGCACTAACTACCTGGTTATTTCTATATTTTTTTCTCAATGAATGAAAACTTAGCCTCCTCTCTTTTAAGTTACTTTCCTATGATCATTTATTCATCCAACTATACTGTGGAGCACCGCCACATACGTAGTTTTTTTGCCCTGTCATATAGTAGATCATTTGAAGATAGTAATTAAAAGGTTTAATCATCAATTATTTCACAAAATTATTAGGGGGCACCTCCTGGATGATTTTGGTCATTCTTAGTTTGCTACTTTCATGAGAATCCCAACTTAATGGGCTCACAAAGTAGATACCTATAGGCATTTGATCCTCCTCCTTTTAATCGACCAAGATGCTCATAGTTACTTTTTCAAAAAGGAAGGTTAAACGCTCATAGTTACTTGCCAACTGCCGAGAGAACACTTTGAGAATGAACTTATTCTTAAACTGCTTAAGAGAAAACTTAAGGGCAAACTTGTTAGGCGGTTGTGGTACTGGTACTCATCCTTACGCACAAACTCTCCTGGATCTTCCAAGATTGCTTGCTCATTCTTATTGCCTGTTTACCAATTAGCAGTGATAGTTGGATGTCTATCCTATGTGTGATGACAGGGACAACACCATGTGAGACGGCAGCTTAACAATAGAGGACTTTTGTCTCATCGGCTCGCCAAAACTTGAATGTTGGTGCTCATTCGAACTAGCAATGCGTGTTTTTAATTTTGCAGCAACTAAAAACATGCTCTTGTTGGCAGTACACACTGGAATGGTATATTTTATATATTTGATATCCTTTCATCTCACTGTGTTGATTTACTCATGCTATTTTGATAAGGATGGGCGCAGTTCATGGCTATGCAAGGCATCAATACCTGATAATTTGATACACTGAGAATCAATAAACTCTGAAAACTATACCGAATTTTGCACCAACGACATGAAAGCAATAGGAATTTTTTTGATGGATGATGCTTGTCACTTCCTGAGCTCCAGCTATTAATGCTACTGCAAATAATTTCCATCCTAGCTATGTAGATGTTGACATTATTATGCTATCAGACAAAATCTGGACTACTCCCTTTTAAATGGGTAAATTATTTTTTGTTCAGTTTTTACATGTTTTTGTAATGTCGTGATAGAAATAAAGTGTAAACAATTGTTTACCTGAGTGCATCACATGTGACTCTTTTTGTTTATTTTAAAATCTGTTAAATTTTCCGCTTTGATTACTACCCGATTATGTGTAGGTTTATGCAAATGTTATATTGATGTTTTGCTTCTGAACTTATTTAAAATTCATATCCTTTAATTGCAAATCCCTCAGCTTTGCGGTCATGATTCTTCATGCCGCCACGATGCTGGCCAGTTTCCGTTCTCTTCCTTCTCCAGTTGCAGCAGGGAGGGTCTCCACTTTCAGACCGGTGCTGCCGAGGGGGTCAAGTACGCCACTCTGACCAGTGCAGTAGGCGAGGTCTTTCATGTAGTTGGGATGGTCTCCACTTCGTTGTTGCATGGAGCTCCAGCCTTAAGGAAGGATCATTGGCAGCGACCTAGGTTTGCCCCCACAAGAACAACTCGGCAACAAAAACAGGTACATGCCAACTTCCCCATGGCGTCCGCTGGTATAGATCATTCCCTTACCTTTATCTTGGATGCTTAGATAATCAGTGTTCTCTGCTGGTTTGGATTTTTACTTTCCGAGTGCCTAGGAGTAGTATTCCAAGGCAACCAGGAAGTCACCCAGTTGTTAGGAACTTTGAGCACAAGGTCAAAGACGTGTGTTCTTTACAGGAAAAATATTATGTTCAATTACTACACTGGATCAATCAATCATATGTAGGAGGATGATCATTTTCGTTGAAGAGATTATAATATATAAGACAATATGATGTTCGCAAAAAAGAGGGGACATGTTTTCGGTATTCTTTTCATTCATTATAGAATGGCAGTAGTATTATCAATAGATCAACTGATTCATTTTCCCTATAAATTCGACAGAGTAGGGTGAAGGCTTTGAATTTTAGTGTCTATATGTACTCATGTGTTTTATTTTCAGATGTGCTTACCTCTCTACTTCTTGTCAGCTGATTTCTTTATTTATATGTTACAAACTCACTTTCTTCATGCTAACATGTCAGTGACTTGCTCCTCTGTACTAGATTCTCAATGATCTACTCTTTTGCATGTCCTAACATTCAGGTTAATATTTTTTTACTTATTCATTTACTTGTAGAAATGTAGGGAAGGACTGCGCAAGCGGGAGTTACATGTGTCGGGCTGCCCTTTTTTATCCATTTACTTGAATTATTAGCTTTCTTCATCTGATCATGATGATAATGCATGTTGCAGATCATGAATTATTTACATAGAGAATATACCTTTAATTTTGTGACTGGCTGTTGAATGTTTCTAATATTAGTTGCAAAAAAAAATGTAAAATCAGTGTCTACATGTCACAAATTCATCTCATTTGTCGGTTTGTTCAAGGACATCTAGAACAGATATGTTGCTTTTCATTTCTTCAGCAGTAATTTGCAAAAGAAACAATGTTATCTTGGTAGGTCATGTCTCCCATTTGTTCGATTTAGTTTTTAAGCATATCAGTTTTGATATTTCAATATTGTAAACAAGAATGCTTAGGATACCCTTAAAATATTGCCTAGGATGGCTTAAATTTCATTGTTCTATAAAGCCAAATTTCATTGTTCTATAAGGCCATATCTTCTGCCAACATGTGAGTATATATAATGTCCACAATGGCATGATAAAGTTCCACTGATTCAGATTACAACTTTGTTTGTGTCTAAACATTGCTCATATACAACACTAATTTGGAATAATGTGAAAGTCCTACATGGTTAGTTTTAGGGTTCAACTCAGGACTTGTAAGACATTGTGGTTTTCATGGGTTTGGTTTTCAAGTATAATTTAAATACCTACAACATAGATATGTTGCTAAAAGTATATCATTTATGCATATGTATCTTGGATTTATTTAGTACTCACCATAACTGTTGACATGCAATTCTTTGACCAACTAATTTCACTCCACTATTAGCATATGGCAAAAACTGTAATTTGTTATTACAAGCACATATACATGCATGCATATACATTGAGTCTCAACATAGGGATTTCCCAGTAATAATATTGCTTCCCTATGTATCATGTAATTGTGAAAAATAAGCTCATCTGTGATCTAGGGCTTGATGAATTTTTGTTCGAGGTAGGCATTTGATTTTTGATCCATTGCAAATTGCCTCGCCATTAATGCAATCATGGTTGTTAATGGAATAAAAAATCATATTGATAAGTGACTCTTTTTAGTGGATTCAATGTTCTATTTCTTCAATTCAAGGGAAAGTAATCCATACAGTATTACAACTTTTTAAATTTGGCATCATAAGGCTATGGCATGAAATGAATTTCCCTCTTAACTTGATTTAACAAGACGATTATTTGGCTCCATATATTTCTATCAACCCCTAACGTTATAGTGTCAAAATGGACGGGCGTGGCAACGCGCGCCATCAATGATCCAGTTATTCATTTACAACCAAACTTCTTCGGATGCTCATAATTGATCAATATTAGAACACTTTGTGTAAGGAAACACAGATGATTTTTCCAAAATCGATCTACACATCCTCCAACACAGAGAAAACATGTAGAGAACATAAATTCTATATTACCATGCATAAATGATAGCTGTATAGGCATACTAGAGGGCCTCGGCCACCTACGTAGACGCCGGTACCGCATGGTCTTCGACCGTTTGTGCTCTCTAATTCATTTTGGTCAATTTTGTCCTTGGCTAACTTACTACTATAACCGCACAATGTTGACGTTCGCACACATCGTTGTTGAAACAAAAATAAAGACATGTTGAGTTTCCATTTGCACTCCAGTTTTGGGATTCACCTAGCTAGGGAAACTGAATTGTTCTGAGTGGTGTTAATATGTTTTTCTAAATGATTAACGAGCAAGGGAATCGGTTTTCTTCTAATAAAGAAGGACGTATGTACCAATCAGCGAGCATGCCTCGGTACAATGCAGACATCTAATTTCATATCTGGAGACGTGTTATTTCAGCTCTAGGAAACTATGGAATCGATTTAATAAAGCGTACTTAGAGAGACTTCTAGTTGGTTCCCATGCAAATTAGTACTAGTAGCAGTCCTAGTAACTCATCCCGAGAGGAAAACAATCTAACCAGCGAGAGGATAAGAGAAAACATTACATGTCCTGACCTCCGGCTGGCCATTTTGTGCTCTCAAATTGTTGTTTTTGACAGTTTTTTGTCCTCTCGATATTGTTTTAGAGTTAAAAGCACGCCAGGCCCATAAACTTGTCCGCTCTGTGATGGTTTGGCCCAACAACTTATAAAAGCTCACTCCGCCACCCAGGAACTATCCCCCGATGTGCAAAAAAACCCAAGCCCAATCCCAAAGCTACATTTGGCGCCACGCTGGCGCAGGTGGGCCGAGGCGGTCGTCTCGCCACTTTGCAGAAACCCCCATCACGCTGGAATTAATTAACCCGCACTCCACAGCTGGGCTGCACGCGGAAAATATACAAATAGGGCTCATATCGTTTCGTTCTCCATTTTCCGCCCTTGTCCCTTCGTCTCTTTCGGCTGAACTCGCGCGGTGGCGACGCTTGCAGTTCCGGATGACGTCAGACACCATGGCGACGTCGCCGGCGAGCTTTACGGCCATGGAGCCGCCCGATTCCGTCGGTTGTGTGCGGGATCCCGGAGCTTTTCCTCCTGATTACGGTACGCCCCTAAGTCTGCATCTTTCCCTCTCTTTGTGGTAATTTTTTTTGAGGGCAGGCGTTTGGTAGGGTTCTAGAAATAGACGATCGGTTGGATGAACGGGCTAGGACGATCTGGACGGCGGGCACGCGGCATGTAGTGCTTTGTTGTTGTTTTGTGTGTGTTCTGATGGATGGATGCTGGTTAGGGTTTGGCGGCCTCAAGCTTTTTCAGAGAGAAAAGTTTGTAATTTTGGTGGATTTCATAAGAGAAGTAATGATTTTATACCTTGTGAATATGAATGTTCAGTATTGGTACTTATTTTAGCATGTATGTAAACTGCTGTTGTATTATGCTGTTGTGAATCTACTGCCATGCCCTGTTTTCTTCATGCCCTGTTTTCTGTCAGCATTTTAAACTGCTGCTTATTATGCTGTTGTGATATACTGATTTGGGAGTGTTTCCTGTTGTTGTAATGCAGTGTGTGATGCAGCTATGGGGATGGCAGTGGACACTCCTTTTTTCACACTGGAAATAGAGCACAATGGATTTTTTTTGTGGACCAAACAGTAACATTGAATACACAAGTGCTACTGTTGAGACCCTGGACTATCTGAATGCAAACACTTTCTCATATTCTGTGATTGAAAATCATTTGAAATGGTAGGCTATCCTGTCAGTGAGCACAATATATATTGGTGTAGGCTTGATCATTTTTTGTCAAATGGTCTGATTCCCATTAGAGGAGATGGTGATGTTCAACACATGTTGAAATCTAGTGCAGATCACAAGGTACTGCAGATCATGATTGATCACACTGGTTTCATCCAAGTTTGCAGAGCTGATGTCATTTACAAAGGAAGCACGATTTCTAGTTCAAGGGTTGTTTCTATTGGTGCAAATTCCAGTAGTACAATTGTTCCAGCTGTTGAGGAAGAACCTGTGTCAGATATTGCAGCAGATGCTTATAGTGCAGAACATATTCAGATTGAAGATGTTGAGGAAGAACAAGCAGATACAGACTCAGATTTTAGTGATAGTGACTATGAGATAGATGAGGGAGATGATGATCTATTTGATGACAACATAGACTATGATGTGACTGAAGAACATGAGGAGGAGGAGCAAGATGTGGAGCCAGAGTATGTTCTTGAAGATGAAGACTTGCATCTGTCTAGAGAAGAAGAAGAGAATTTGAAGTATAAGTTCAGGGCCTTCAATGCCAAAGTTGACATGAAATCCCCTATCTTCAAAGTGGGGATGGTATTTGCTGATGTAAAAGAATTAAGACATGCTTTGACTGCATACTCCATTAGGAATAGAGTCCAAGTCAACAAAGTGAAGAATGAGAAGACAAGGCTAGATGCTATTTGTGAGAGAGGCTGCCCATTGATGCTGAAAGCTGGAAATGACAATAGAACAGGAGGGTTTGTTATTAAGGCATATTCTGGAGAGCATAGATGTCAAAAGAAATGGAAGTTGAAGTTACTAACTGCAAAATTCCTCACACAGTATTTCATGGAAGAATTCAGAAATGACCAGAAGATGGCACTAGGAACATTTTCAAGGAAAGTAACCTCTGAGTTCAATGTGACACCAAACAGATGGAAACTTGCTAGAGCTAGGAAACAAGCTTTAAAGGAGATACATGGTGATGAACATGAACAGTTCAATAGGTTGTATGATTATGGAAATGAGTTAAGGAGGTGCAACCCAGGATCCACATTTCTTTTGTCTACTACACTTGTGAAGGACAAAGATTTCCCAATGGGCAGCAAGTGTCTGAAACAATTGTACTGGTCATACGATGCTTGTAAGAGAGGTTGGCTTAAGGGTTGTAGGCCAATAATTTTCATTGATGGATGTCACATAAAGACCAGATACAAAGGGGTGCTGCTTAGTGCTGTAGGAATAGACCCCAATGATTGTATTTACCCTATTTCCATGAGCTGGGTAGAAGTGGAGTGCACAAGCTCTTGGGAGTGGTTTTTAACCACTCTTAGAGATGATCTGAATATAATAAACACTGCTCCCTTTACAATCATGAGTGACAAGCAAAAGGATTTAATAAATTCAGTTCAAAAAGTTTGGCCAGATGCAGAGCACAGATTTTGTGTCAGACACATTTATCAGAATTTTCGTGAGAAGCACAAAGGAGAAGTGCTTAAGCAGGATTTCTGGGCCCTTGCTAGATCTACACATGAAGTTAAGTGGAGAGAGAACTGCAAGAAGATGGATGACCATAGCTCTGCTGCATTTCATTGGACAGAAAGATTGGATGTGAAGACATGGGTCAAAGCATTTTTCAGTGTTTTCAGCAAATGTGACATCTTGCTCAACAACAATTCAGAAGTTTTTAACAGGTATTAGTTCACCACCTTTATGTTATAAGCTACCTAACTTATCACAGCCATTTTAGCCTTCTTATTTGGTATAACTTGATCTTCTTATCTGGTATAACTTGATCTGCTTATCTGATACAACCTGATAGCTTATCTGATATAAGTTGATTGCTTATTTGATATAAGTTGATATGCTTATTTGCCATACAAGTTGTTCTGCTGATCATTTCTTATCTGTTTTTTTTTGTCTGGACAGTTACATCTTGGATGCAAGAGAAATGGCAGTACTTTCAATGCTGGAAAATATATTCTACAAGATAACGCATAGGATGATGAGCAAACAAAGGGAAGCAGTGGAAAAATGGACAGGGAACAGGATTTGTCCTAAGATATTGAAAAAACTTGAAAAAAATACAGAGTATGCAGCTAACTGCCATGTTTCTGGAGCTGGACAAGAGCTATTCAGGGTTCAATCTGGCAACTCCAGCTACACAGTTGATCTTTGTTTGCACACCTGTGACTGTAAGAGATGGCAACTTTTAGGGGTTCCTTGTGGACATGCAATTGCATGCTCGAGAGAGGAGAGAATTGACCCACAGACTCTGGTGCATGACTGCTATACTGTGCAAACCTACCTGAAGGCCTATGGATATACCCTAGTTCCTCTAAGAGACCCAAAGCAATGGGAGAAGGTAAATGGGGAGAGAGTGTACCCACCAGTGTTCACAAAGCAAGTTGGGAGGCCCAAGAAAAATAGGAAGAAGAAACCAGAAGAGAAGTTGAAAGGTGGAGTAAGATATTTGAACAAAAAAGGTGTCAGCATGCATTGCTCCATATGTGGGAAAGTTGACCATAACAGAAGGGGACACTACAAGTACATGGAAGCCCAACTAGGAGGAGGATATGAGATGGATGAAAATTTTGATGATCCATCATTTCTGCAGGTTTGTCTCCAACTTTTCTCTTCAAACTGTGCATAAATTTAAGTTGTTGGTGTCATTACCCTGATTTACTTAAGTCATGTTCATTTTGTATGTGCAGAACATATTCCCTCACTTGGCAAACCCTATCCTGGATCCTAGCCAAGAACCAGAGTCTATGGTCTTCAGCATGGCACAAAGGCAGAGGTCATACAGAGCTCCCAATAGAAACCATGGCCCATTGCCAGATCAATCCTCTTTTGTTGCAGCTGCTGGTGCTGCAATTCCCCAGCCTAGAGTTGTTACAACTGAAATGAACATAGGCAGGATTACAAGGGCAACAAGAGGAAATGATCAAGCTGAAGGATCTGCAGCAGCTGGTAGAGGTAACAAAAGGCAGAGAGGTGCTGGAAGAGGAATATCAACAGGTGCTGGGAGGGGGAGAGGAAGATCAACAAGTACTAGGAGGGGGAGAGGATCTTTAGGCCTTGGGAGGGGTCAAGAATTAGGTGTTGGCACATCTTTAGGCTTTGTCAGGGGTCAAGAATTTGGCAGGGGAGGATTTGGTGTTGGCACATCTTCAGGCTTTGGCCGGGTTGGCACATCTTCAGGCTTTGGCCGGGGAGGATTTGGTGTTGGCACATCTTCAGGCTTTGGCAGGGGAGGATTTGGTGTTGGCAGCGGTGCGTATTACATGCTTTTTGGAGAAGACATGCCAACACAAATCCCAGATCTGAATGGTCCAGCTGATGTTTGAATTATCCTTGCAAGTTCATGAATGTACTTTATTTTGTGGCAAGTTCATGAATGAACTTTATTTTGTGGCAGCAAATGTAAGAGTTCATGAATGAACTTCCTTTAGTGATGTTAGGATGACAGCAAACTCCATGGTGCTGCTTTTAAGATTAAATGTATTTTGTGACAGTAAACTCTTATATGCTGCACTTGTTTAAGTGATGTTCGAGCTACTCTCTGCTGGTTAAAATATGTGTCAAAGTCTGAATTTTTTCAGTCATTTTACCTATGTGTTTCTGAATATCTCTATGTACAGCACATTCTGAATTTTTTCAGCCATTTTACCTGTGTATTTCTGGATGTTTTAAACTACAATAGATTCTGATTTGTTTCTATGTTTCAGTCTGAAACTTTTGTCAAAGTCTGAATTTTTTCAGTCATTTTACCTATGTGTTTCTGAATATCTCTATGTACAGCACATTCTGAATTTTTTCAGCCATTTTACCTGTATATTTCTGGATGTTTTAAACTACAGCAAATTCTGATTTGTTTCTATGTTTCAGTCTGAAACTTTTGTATTTTAAAATAGCAAAAAAATAAAATGGTTTGGCCTAAGTATCAAACCCAGGACCTGCTGTTCTGCTCTATTGTGCTATGCCAACCGAATAGGTATAGTGCTTTGTCTTAGTACAGCCACTCTCGCATACTGAATCAACTTTCGGAGTGCGGGTTAATTAATTCCAGGGCGAGGGAGGTTTCTGCAAAGTCGCGCGACGACCGCCTCGGCCCGCCTGTGCCAGCGTGGCGCCAGATGTCGCTTCGGGATTGGGCTTGGGTTTTTTTTGCACATCGGGGGATAGTTTCTGGGTGGCGGAGTGAGCTTTTGCAAGTTGGTGGGTCAAACCATCACGGGGCGGACAAGTTAGTGGGGCTGGCGTGCTTTTAACTCATTGTTTTACTCTGGTTTCGTCAACTCTCTGTCTTTATTCGCCTGGTCTCTCTAGTTAGCTGCCTCACAATGTAACTCTCACAGGCTTAACCCCGTGCTAATTGTCGTAGTCATAGCCAATATTATGGTGCTTATTTGGAGTTGCGCGTGAGTGAAAGATGACACGAGCTGTGCCACTCCTTTGTACAATACGGTTTTGAAGTTTTGCAATCAGAAATGTTTGTCCTAAGACATGCGTACAAGGTTACTCTTTCCAAAAAATATATATTGAGAGACAGCCTAGCAAATGCAGTAAAGTTGTATGGATCGACATGGATGGAACTCCCACGACTCCCACTCTCCCAGTGCAGTAGCTACTAGCCAGTACTGCCATACTGTTTTACGTGTAGTCCATAGCCATGCAACTTGGCTCCAAAACGGTCGGTTTCTTCACTGTCAGAGGTAAATGGCGCAAGCGCACCGTGGCATGCCATGGACGCTGCTCCATTTGACAAGGTTCGCGAAGCCATAAACGGATAGAAGATAGAAGTAAGGGCACGTGACATGCATGGCTCCGGGAGGTTAAAGGCGCAAAGCTCGACCCGCCACCTCGGACGCCACGTCGGCGGAGACCCAATGGGTCGATCCTACGTGTCGCGCCCGCAGCCAGTCGCTTACCGCACGTTCACATGGGCACTTCCCCCGCCGACGTGGCGTCGCGGCGCGTCGCAAAGGGACAGATCTACGTGCCCGGCCCACGCACCCTCACCCATGCAGGCCATGCTGCATTATTCCAGATTTGCCGGCAACCCCATCCCGTGCTCCGCCCAGCCGGCTCGCCGCGCAGGTCCGGCCCTGATCCGCTCCCATGGCAGAGATCTGGAGGGAACAGCGGCAGCGTCCGGCGCAGAGGATCCCGCGGCGTCGCCGTCGGCCGTTGGCGAAAAGCGCCAGAAATATCCAGCGTCGATGGGACAAATCCGTCCCAGAAAATCCCGTCCACGCCCTGTGATTGGCTGTGGAGGCGCCACGGTGGCTCCGGCCACGCGCCGTTATCCCCGCAGCCCGTGGTGCTCCTCCCGTGTATAAATGCCGCCGGCGAGCGAGAGCTCACTCACCAACTCGCCAAGTACAGTACATCAGCACAGTACACTCGCGGCGCACGCTCCAGCTCGCTAGCGACAGTCGTCCGTCCGAGCTCACCGTCATCCATGGCTCTCCAGCTCCTCCCCTCCACCCTCTCCGTCCCCAAGAAGGTAATGAACACAACATCATCTTCAACGTCGATCTACATTGTTGCTGCATTAGGCGCCAGTGGTGAGATTCATGTTTTTTTTATGGATGCAGGGCAGCAGCATGGGCGCGGTGGCGGTGAAGGACACGGCGGCGTTCCTGGGCGTGAGCAGCAAGGCGAAGAAGGCGTCGCTAGCTGTGAGGACGCAGGTGGCCACGGCGCCTTCGTCCGTGACCACGAGCCCGGGCTCGGCGGTAGCTAAGCCGGGCGGCAAGAAGACGCTGCGGCAGGGCGTGGTGGTGATCACGGGCGCGTCCTCCGGGCTGGGCCTGGCGGCGGCCAAGGCGCTGGCGGAGACCGGCAAGTGGCACGTGGTCATGGCGTGCCGCGACTTCCTCAAGGCCTCCAAGGCGGCCAAGGCCGCGGGCATGGCG
This sequence comes from Triticum aestivum, assembly GCF_018294505.1. Taxonomy (NCBI): domain Eukaryota; kingdom Viridiplantae; phylum Streptophyta; class Magnoliopsida; order Poales; family Poaceae; genus Triticum; species Triticum aestivum. The sequence goes on from NC_057798.1 coordinate 787,087,272, forward strand.
GACGGCAGCTACACCGTCATGCACCTCGACCTCGCCTCGCTCGACAGCGTCCGGCAGTTCGTGGACGCGTTCCGCCGCGCCGAGATGCCGCTGGACGTGCTCGTGTGCAACGCCGCCATCTACCGCCCAACGGCGCGCACGCCGACCTTCACCGCCGACGGGCACGAGATGAGCGTGGGCGTGAACCACCTCGGCCACTTCCTGCTCGCCCGCCTCCTCATGGAGGACCTCCAGAAGTCCGACTACCCGTCCCGCCGCATGGTCATCGTCGGCTCCATCACCGGCAACAGCAACACGCTGGCCGGCAACGTGCCGCCCAAGGCCAGCCTCGGCGACCTCCGGGGGCTCGCCGGCGGGCTCAGCGGCGCGTCCGGCTCCGCCATGATCGACGGCGACGAGAGCTTCGACGGCGCCAAGGCGTACAAGGACAGCAAGGTGTGCAACATGCTGACCATGCAGGAGTTCCACCGGCGGTACCACGAGGAGACCGGCATCACCTTCTCCTCGCTTTACCCGGGCTGCATCGCCACAACGGGGTTGTTCCGCGAGCACATCCCGCTGTTCCGCACCCTCTTCCCGCCGTTCCAGAAGTTCGTCACCAAGGGGTTCGTGTCCGAGGCCGAGTCCGGCAAGAGGCTGGCGCAGGTGGTGGCGGAACCCAGCCTGACCAAGTCCGGCGTGTACTGGAGCTGGAACAAGGACTCGGCGTCGTTCGAGAACCAGCTCTCGCAGGAGGCCAGCGACCCCGAGAAGGCCCGCAAGGTCTGGGAGCTCAGCGAGAAGCTCGTCGGACTCGCCTGATCTCCGGCCAGGTCCGGGCAATGCATGCATCTAGGACTCCGATGCCGAACTTGTCGCATTATTTAACGTTGGTAATTATCACTTTTACTCCTTTTTAGAAACTCAATTACGCGGGAAAGGCCTTGCAGTGTCGGCGAGAGTGCATAGATCTCGTGTGGAAGATGTACAATTTTCGGCCAACCATGAATAATAAAACCGCAGGCCTAATTGAGGATGACATATATTGTGATCTGGTTTGATTGATTGAGTTGCTTCTTTTTACCATTTTATTATTGTGCATTGGAAGAACCTATTCATGTTTGTTTAAACTTTAAACCTTCGATAAAACAGAGCATATGGTTGTAGGCACCCACAGCATTTAGAGGGTGCATGGCATCTAAGCTGGGGTCCACATGGCTGTCTCTAAACTTTGCCCAAAACCGTGTAGGGCATAAAGTTCAGTTTGGCCTCTAAGATGAATCCCCGTAGCAGGCACCAGTCACATAAAAAAAGTTTTTTTTTCAATCAACCAATCTACAACATGCACCAGTGACTAGTGAGCATGGCAAGTAGGGACACAATATAATTTTATTCTGAAGAGAAAGTTGGAGGCGCCTCTTATCTTGTAGTCGATGCTAACCATTTTAGCTTGGAGGCACTCCTTTGCTGTGTATGGCGCCGGCCTTCAACTAAAGAAGGCTATTTTCCACACACAAAAAATCAGAAACCCAGCAGCATTGAAGCAGATTGAGTATTTTGGTTCAGGTAGATGCTACGTCCCTATAGAGACACCTCCTGGTTTGTCTGCAACTGCTTGACTGGAACTAGAAGCGGAAGCACTGGAAAAAAACTCTATGCAGCTACCCGTTCAAAGGTGGTGCTATGCTCATTTGTGTCAATGTTTCCTGGATGAAATCAGATATTACTGCAGGTGTTGTGTTTCTAGAATCGGTCGAGGATTTGAGAAATACCAACTACAATGGCTGCGTGAACTCAGAAAGTGCAATGCTTCGGTGTAGCTTAGATGGATTTGTGTGTGGAGAAGGTGTAGCTTAGATGGATAATTGTGAGTTTTCTTCCTTGTACGGTTGATTTATTCTTGCAAGACATTAGACAGATAACAATATCACAACTAACATTGAAAGATGTTGCTCCCATGATAACGTTGCAAGGACCCAGAAAAGGTTACTTAACTTTCCTTCTGTTCTGAACTATGATGATGCGATGTAACAGATTCCTATGCTAAAACAGGGGATGTAAAAAAGAGATCAAAATAGAAGAAGACATGCTGAAAAGTTTATGGAACTAGAAAACTTTTTGGCGCAATCATTTTATTAATGTGTTAAAGAGTTATCTTGCTCCACAAGCGTCATGTGCTTGCGTGACCGATTAGGTACTAGTAACCAATTTTGCATAGATGATGGATATGTCTTGTTTGGTTGAAATATTGAGCTAAAGGCTTTCTCTTTTCTGTGGAAGAGGCAAATGACTTGTTGTATGCATGTTACAAACTTGTATGAAGGTAAACATATGTAAAAAGAACAATGATCACTTCCAAATAGCGTGAGCCTGAGAAGGATTTTTTTTATATCATTGATGCATCAACTTGGAGGCAATAATAGTCAACCTGAACTCAATCATTCCATTAAGCAAGACAACAATACAAGATTAAAAAAGAGCCATGATGAGGAAAAGAGAGAAGGAGAAGAAAAACTATGTACAGGGATGGCAGATAACCATGGGGCGGACTACTCGCCAAGGTGAGTGCGAGGTTGTAGCGGTGGGTGTCTCGGGCTTGCTCTGTGTAATTTTTGGGAGTGTTGCCCAGATTCGGATCCGGAGGCTGGTACACGTTGTGATTGTCTTGAGTGCCACGTGGTGGTACGGATGAGTTGCCGAGCGAAAGCTTCGCACTTTGGCGTCGACGGCGGCGACGCCTGCGGGTGCCACTTTTCTCTTGAGGATGTCGTCGTGGTTCTTCTCTCCGTGTCAAGGTTCCGGGTGAGACCTTAGTCCGATCAGACTCGACAGTGGCGACACCTAGCGTCGTTTTCCCTTTTGAGGGCATTGTCGTGGAGTTTAGGTGTCCTAGGGTGTGTCGTGATGTTGTAGTCTAGTCTGCCTGTATTATCTCTCAGCAATGTAATTTGTGTTTTTTGTTGTCCGGTTATCCTGGTCTCTGCTGTGTAAGAGGGCACCCTCACTACCATGTATCGTTCGGCCGTGTAACTTGGTTTGTGCTTTATCTATAAAGCGGGGCGAAAACCTGTTTCGAGAGATAATGAGAAGGTGGAGTACAGTCTTGGATGCGCGAACCCACAACAACATGACATGGTTATGGGAAATGTAGAGCAACTAGTCGACACTTGAGGCAACGCAGTTGAACACTATGTGATTCCTCGGCTTCCAAAACACCACGAACCACTTGTTGACACCTCATACATTCTAGATTTTTTTGTGAGTAATAACTAAGTTGAACTGTCCTCATCTACAAACCTCTTTTAGTATATTTGTTACTCCATACACTGTAGATCTTTATCAGAATATATAAATACACTAAAATAGAACAGACACATATAATGCGACTGTAGTACATCTAAGTTGCACATATTTTTCTAAATATTAAAGTGATTATGTCAATTTGTGTTATTTGCTTAAAATTAGTTGAGAAAAAAATTCCGAAATTAACATGTAAAACAATATTATAATTACTTTACAACAAACAAAGTGCTACTTTATCATGATCTATATGTGTGTAATGATTTTAATATCCAATACATAACGTCAATGTAGTAATGTTGTAAGATACAATTGTAAAGAATAGTAATTAATGTTTTATGATGAAGTTCTCTATCAATCAAAACAACTTGTTAAGATTTATTGGCATGCCGATCTTTAAATAAGTACAAAATTTTATTATAAATATGTGATGTCCAATAAGATATATTTTGTCCAACAGAAGCTTCAATAAGAGATAACAAAAGATACCATATAATATTGTGCAGATAAAACAAACGTTTTTAGACGTGTACTGGAGCCGGAACAAGACTGCACGTCATGTGGGAACATGCTTTTGCAGGAGGCCAATGACCCTGAGAAGGCTTACAAGGTCTAAGAGCTCAACGAGAAGCTCGTTGGACTCGCCTGATCACACCCACCTCCAGCCACATCGACCCCATGCATGCATGCATCTGATGATGAATTTGTTGCATTTTAAAATGTTGGAATTATCATATGTTGTTTAGAAAACTCAATTGCATGAAAGAGGTATTGCGAGTAGCCGCGAGAGTGCATCTTGTGTGGAGGAAGTATAATTTCTAGCGAACCATGAATAATAAAAAATTTAAGATGACATATATTGTATTCTCGATTCATTGATTGAGTTGTTTCTTTTTTGCATTTTAGTGTATAATTTGAAAGAATCTATCATGATCATTTAAACTTTAAACCTTTGATAAAGCAAAGCATGTGATTCTGTCTAAAGAAGGCTATTTTCCACAGAGAATTTAGAAACTCGGGAACCCTGCAATAGATTGAGTATATTATTTCAAATAGATTGTACGACCTACAAGGAAACCTCCTGATTTGTCTGAAACTGTTCAACTAGAACTAGAAGCAGCATCATTGAAAAAACTCTATGTAGCTACTCGTTCACAGTGGTGCTAAGCTCACTTGTGCCAATGTTCCCTGAATAAAATAAGATTTACTGCGGATGTTTGTCTCTAGAATCAGGCAAGAACTTGAGAAATAGCGAATATATTGGTTTTGTGACCTCAGAAAGTGCAATACTGCGGTGTAGCTGTTTTTGTTCTGGACAAAGGTGCAGCTTAGATGGATACCTGTGAGTTTTCTACCTTATACAATTGATTTATTCTTGCAGGAAATTGCATAGATAAGAATATCACAAGTTCATAACTAACAGTAAAAGATGTTGCTCGGATGATAATGTTGCAAGGAACCAGAAAATGTTACATAATTTTCATTCTATTATGTACTATGATTATCAGTGGTGGGGTGTGGAAAAAAATGAGACCAGCCAAAACTAGCACTTGGATGTTTATTCTTATAGTAGTAAACACCTGAGCACACAGAGTCGAGCTTATGACTCAAACACTAGTGGGCAGCGAGCACACCCGTGCTCTAGCCACCCGAGTGACCCTCATGAAACAAAGTGAAAAAGGGGCCAAGCACGGACCAATAGCTTGCTCAATGGGCTATTTGCTGTTATTACGACGAATTAGTACTAAATCCTAAGAGAAAATCTAGAAATAAAGGGCAGCTTGTCGTCTCGTTTGCTCCGCACTACCCTTCCCCCTTGATGATGATGCGATGTTAGTATATTCCCATGCTAAAACAGAGCATGTCAAAGAGACCAGAAGAGCAGGGGACATGCAAAAAAGTTTATGAAACTAGAAACTTTTTGGTGCAATCACTTTATTATTGTGTTAAAGAGTTATCTTGCTCCACAATCATCATGTGCTTGTCTGGCCGATTTGGTATATATAGCTAGTAACGAATTTGTTATAGCTAATGAATATGTCTTGATTGGTTGAAATACTAAGCTAAAGACTAACTCTTTTGAGTGGAAGACGCAAATGACTTGTTGCATGCATGTTATAGACTTGTAATGTGCCAGCTGGCCAATTATGAAGACAAACATCCATCCAAAAATAACTAAGCAACGATCCACTTCCAAATAGTGAGAGGGCGAGAATGATTTTTTTTCTTTGACACATGATCTAGGAGACAATACTAGCAAACTGAACTCAGGCATTCCATTATGCAAGACAATATTACAAGATTATGAAAGAGCCATGACAAAGAAAAGAAAAGGCAAAAAAGACTATGTATAGGGGGGCAAATAAACATGATGTGGACTATTCACCAAGGCCTTTGCACCAATAAGGAGAAGGGATAGAATAATAGCGTTGAGTGCGTGAACCCAAAAAAACACAACATGGTTCTGGGCAAGCTAGAGCAATGAGTTGGCACTTCAGGCAACACGGTCGAGAATCATTCATTCTTCAGCTTACACATACACCACAATAGGACCACTTGTTGACAAATCAGACGATCTACAATTCATATGAGTATTAAATAAGCTTAACTTCCTTATCTACAAACCTCTTTGAGGATATTTGTTAGATCCGTACATTGTAGAGCTTTACCAGGATATTTATAAAGATACTAAAATAGACACAAACAGATAGGATCAGCAACAATGTAGCAAAGTAGACCATCCACCAATCCAATAGCAAAATCAGCTTGACTAGAGTCATAGGATTAGTGTACGTTTTATGCTCAAAAATCACATTGTTTCTGCATTTCCAGAGGGTCCAAAACACAGCGGAAACACCTACTAGAACCATTTTCTTACCATTTTTAAAGAACCGCTTAAGCTAGTCTCCGAAACATTTATTAACTCTAACATGAGTAAATCTCAAATCAAAAGCACATTTAATCAGACTCCAAATCAATGATAACAATATATAACAATATATTGCCACAAAAATTTATATAACAATACACATACAAATACCATGAGGTCCCAAACCCCGAAGGCTCAAGCAAGATACATATAAGAAAAAGAGACCAGAGGTCATATTTCTCGCTTCTTCAGCTTCACCATGAGTCCATTTTTCATTTGTAGTATACAAGACATCATCGGCTCGACACTCTGCCATTCAACCACCTCAACATCGAAGTTCCACGCCACTACGGCAACAACAGTCTTCATCTGCATAAGTGTCATGGCCACTCGACATCACGTCATCGAAGACCACCGTCTTTCGCTCGATGGGGCCCGACGGGTATAGCCTGTGAGACTTGTAGAGGACAGATCTCATATAGACAAGAGTTTTGGTCTCCCCTGGCTCAAAGAACACCATGGTGCTGGCATTTTTGGCATCCATGGCAGCTTTCCGTGATGCGATGGGCGATAGTTCATTACGGATGATTGACATGACATGAGGGTTTTGTGCAAGGTTGTAGAAGACCCATGGCAAAGTGGTGCCAACCGTGTCCCTCCCGGCAATCATGTAGTTCATGAGGGTCGCATGGAGCAAGCCATCATGCTGGTAGTCTGGATCGTGGATGTAGAAAGACAGAATGTCTATGGAAGAACTAGCACCCTCATTACTATCACGTTCTTTCTTCTTCCTTCTCTCCATCATCTCGGCAACGAACCCGCGCAGCACCGTGTGCGTTGCGGCGAGCTTCCTCTCTGGACCGCTGTTTAGCTGCCTCATCACCATCCAGAAAGAGGCCGTATCCATGGGCGGCATGTCCGAGGATAGGAGGCCAGGGTCCACGCCGAAGACAGGCGTGGTGGTGATCAGGTCGAACACAAACCTCGTTATCAAATCATGCAGGTCGAACATAGTCCCGGTGCTAGCCATGTGTGTAAACACCGGGAGGAGTCCATTCTCCACCTTGTCGCGACAACAAGCGGTCATGCGGGCAAGTAACCGTGGGTTGCTCAGCACGCTCTGGATCTTCACGCGCTACCGGCGACATGGCTTGCCGTCGACGGTGAAGAAGATGCCGCCCATAATGTCGAAGATGGCCGGCAACAGCAACACGCTCGCCGGCAACGTGCCGCCCAAGGCCAACCTCGGCGACCTCCGCCATGATCGACGGGGACGAGAGCTTCGACGGCGCCAAGGTGTACAAGGACAGAAAGGTGTGCAACATGCTGACCATGCAGGAGTTCCACCAGCGGTACCATGAGGACACCAGCATCACCTTCTCCTCGCTCTACCCCGGCTGCATCGCCACCACGGGGCTGTTCCGGGAGCACATCCCGTTGTTGCGCACCCTGTTCCCGCCGTCACCAAGGGGTTCGTCTCCGAGACGGAGTCCCGCAAGAGGCTGGCACAGGTGGTGGCGGAGCCTAGCCTGACCAAGTCCGGCGTGTACTGGAGCTGGAACAAGGAATCGGCGTCCTTCGAGGACCAGCTCTCGCAGGAGGCCAGCGACCCTGAGAAGGCCCGCAAGGTCTGGGAGCTCAGCGAGAAGCTCGTCGGACTCGTCTGATCTCCCACCCATCTCCGGCTCCGGCCACGTCCGGGCAATGGCATGCATCTGGGACGCCGATGATGAACTTGTCGCATTTTTAACGTTGGTAATTATCATTTTTACGCCCTTTTAGAAACTCAATTATGCGGGATAGGCCTTGCGAGTGTCGGCGAGAGTGCATAGATCTCGTGTGGAAGATGTACAATTTTCGGCCAACCATGAATAATAAAACCATAGGCCTGATTGAGGATGACATATATTGTGGTCTGCGTTGATTGAAAGTTGCTTCTTTTTATCATATTGCTGTACATTGAATGAATGATAAAACAGAGCCTATATATGGTTCTGTCTACAGAATGCCATTCCAGCAGATTGATGAGTATCTTGGTTCAAATAGATGCTGCGGCCTACAGGTACACCCTCCTGATTTGTCCGCTCAATTGGAAATAAAAGTGACAGCCCTGAAAAAAAAATTATGTAGCTACCAGTTCAAAAAATAAATTGTTTCCTGAATGAAATCAGATATTACTAGAGATGTTGTCTCTCAAATATAATGGCTCTCCATCGACTCAAAAAGAGCAATGTTTCGGATTAGCTTAGATGGATAATTACATAGTTTTTTTTCGTGAAAAAACATGTATTACTCGTCAGGTAGGATTACATTTGGTTTCACAGATCGGGATAGCGCCCGAGGTCCCCATGCCTAGCCAAACTGCTGTCGCTGCTGCGTCCTACCATATTATGCTGCTTCTGCTTTGCAGTTGCCGCCGCAATCTGTCCACGCCTCTCGCTCGCCAGCCAGCGCCGCCGCTCGCTCCCGCTGGTTGCCTCGCTACCGTTTGTCACCGCTTCACTTGCAGCCAGCCGCACGCGCCAGCCCTAGCCCGCCAGCCTGCAAGCCCGCCACTGCCACGCCCCGCCGCTGCCGTTTACCTCCTCTGTAGCCCCGCGCACGTTCTGCCAGAACCCGCCGCGATGCCTCGCCCCAAGAGAGCACGCCGGCCTCCTTATCATCCTCCATCGAGACGCCTTGGTCCACCGCGCCCTTCAACGCCCGACGCGACGCCTCGGTACGCCGCGCTCTACAACGCCAGTCGCGACACCTTGCCTCATTCCAGGGCTCCGGCGCTGACGTCTGCCGCGACGCATCCCCTGCCTTGGCTTCTGCGGCATCGACGCCGGCGACAAGCAGCGGGGCGGTTTAGTGGAGGCAGAGTATGTTTTGAAAAAAAAAACGAAACATTATCTACAAAAGTAGCACTGCAGGTTAATGTCTCAAAAATAGGAGGACTTTTTTGCAAAAAGGCCAGCGACATCCGACCAGAAGCGAGGTGGGATTATGTAATTCGGTAGCGACTCTACGTGAAGTTTCGCCGTTCGTGCCCAAATGGCTTGTGTGGGGCGGACGAGCTATGGGCCAGAGTTGGCCCATCTGACCGAGCAGAATCGCCTGACTCCAGCCCAACATCGACTACGATCGGAAACAATTGTCACCAGCGAACGAAACGATTTTAGTACCACCTCGCGTATATGTTTTAAGTTCAAACTGAAAGCTTAAATTCACGGGAAGAAGCGTATTGTGACAGTGAAACCACAGAGTAAATCCATGCTTTATTATTAGGGAAAAATTTGGTTTCATAGATCGCGATAGCGCCCGAGGTCCCCATTCCTAGCCAAACTGCAGTCACTGCTGCGTCCTACCATATTATGTTGCTGCTGCTTTGCTGTTGTCGCCGCGACCTATCCATGCCTCTCGCTCGCCAGGCAGCGCTGCCGCTTGGTCCCGCTCGTTGCCTTGCTACCGTATGTCGCCGCTTCACTCGCGGCCAGCCGCACGTGCCAGCCCTGGCCCGCCAGCCTGCAACGCCACCGCGACTGCACCCCGCCTTTGCTGCGCCCCGCCTCTGCCGTTTCCCCCCTCTGTAGCCTCGCGCGCGTTTTGCCACTGCTGGCCATGCTCGCCACAACCCGCCACGACGCCTCGCCCCAAAAGAGCACGCCGGTCGCCTTATCATCCTCCGCCGCGACGCCTCGGTCCACCGCGCCCTTCAACGCCCGCCGCGACGCCTCGGTACGCCGCGCTCTATAACACCAGCCGCGACACGTCGCCTTATTCCTGGACTCGAGCGGCGCTGACGTCTTCCGCGGCGCATCCCCTGCCTTGGGTTCAACGGCGTTGACGCCGGCGACAAGCGACGGGTCGTGCACGGCGGTTCAGTGGAGGCAGAGTGTTTTTTGAAAAAACAAAACGTTATCTACACTTTAATTAGCACTGCAGGTTAATCTCTCAAAACTGGGGGACTTTTTTGCAAAAAGGCCAAGGACGTACGACCAGAAGCGGGGTGGGATTATGTAATTCGGTAGCGACTCTACGTGAAGTTTTTCCGTTCGTGCCCAAATGGCTTGTGTGGGGCAGATGAGCTATGGGCCAGAGTTGGCCCATCAGACCGAGCAGACTCGCCAGACTCCAGCCCAATATCGACTACGATCGGAAACAATTGTCACCAGCAAACGAAACGGTTTTAGTACCATCTCGTGTATATGTTTTAAGTTCAAACTAAAAGCGTAAATTCACGGGAAGAAGCGTATTGTGACGATGAATCCATGGAGTCAATCCGTGCTTTATTATTAGGAAAAGATTTGGTTTAACAGATCACGATAGCGCCCAAGGTCCCCATGCTTAGCCAAACTGCAGTCGCTGCTGCGTCCTACCATATTATGTTGTTGCTGCTTTGCTGTTGCCGCCGCGACCTGTCCACACATCTCGCTCGCCAGCCAACATCGCCGCTCGCTCCCGCTTGTTGCCTCGCTACCATCTGTCGCCGCTTCACTCGCAGCCAGCCGCACGCGCCAGCCTGCAACGTCGCCGCTGTCACGCCCCGCCTCTGCCGTTTCCCCCCTATGTAGCCCCGCGACAACCCGTCGCGACCCATCGCGACGCCTCACCCCAAGAGAGCACGCTAGCCGCCTTATCATCCTCCGCCGCGACGCCTCGCCCCAAGAGAGCACGCTGGCCGCCTTATCATCCTTCGCCGCGACGCCTCAGTCCACCGCGCCCTTCAATGCCCACCGCGACGCCTCAGTGCGCCGCGCTCTACAACGCCAGCCGCGACACGTCGCCTCATTCCTGGGCTCGGGCGGCGCTGACGTCCGCCGCGACGCATCTCCTGCCTTGGCTTCTACGGTGTTGACGTCGACGACAAGTGACGGGGTGTGCACGGCGGTTCAGTGGAGGCTGAGGTTTTTTGAAGAAAAAATGAAACGTTATCTACACCTTAAGTAGCGCTGCAGGTTAATTTCTCAAAAACAGGAGGACTTTTTTGCAAAAAGGTACTACTAGAAGCAAGGTGGGATTATGTAATTCGGTACCGACTCTACATGAAGTTTTACTGTTCGTGCCCAAATGGCTAGTGTGGGGCGGACGAGCTATGGGCCAGAGATGGCCTATCTGACCGAGCAGACTTGCTTGACTCCAGCCCAACATCGACTACGATCGGAAACAATTATCACCAATGAACGAAATGGTTTTAGTACCACCTCGCGTGTATGTTTTAAGTTCAAACTGAAAGCGTAAATTCACGGGAAGAAGCGTATTGTGACGGTGAATCCACGGTGTCAATTCGTGCTTTATTATTAGGGAAACATTTGGTTTCACGGACCGGGATGGCGCCCGAGGTCCCCATGCCTAGCCAAACTGCAGTCGTTGCTGCTTCCTACCATATTATGTTGCTGCTGGTGGTTTGCTATTGCCGCCGCGACCTGCCCACGCCTCTCACTTGCCAGCCAGCGTCGCCGCTCGCTCCCGCTTGTTACCTCGCTACTGTCTGTCGCCGCTTCACTCGCAGCCAGCCGCACGCGCCAACCCTGGCCCGCCAGCCTGCAACGCCGCAACTGCCGCGCCCCACCTCTGCTGTTTCCCCCCTTTGTAGCCTCGCGCGCGTTCCACCACTTCTGGCCGCGCTCACCACAACCCGCCATGACGCCTCGCCCCAAGAGAGCACGGCGGCCGCCTTATCATCCTCCTCCGCGATGCCTCGGTCCACCGCACCCTTCAACGACCGCCGCGACGCCTTGGTACGCCGCGCTCTACAACGCCAGCCGCGACACGTCGCCTCATTCCTGGGCTCTAGCGGCGCTGACGTCCGCCAAAACGCATCCCCTGCCTTGGCTTCAGCGGCGTCGACACCGGCGACAAGCGGTGGTGCGTGCACGGCTGTTCAGTGGAGGCAGAGTGTTTTTTGAAAGAAACGAAACATTATCTACACTTTAAATAGCACTGCAGGTTAATTTATCAAAAATAGGAGGACTTTTTTGCAAAAAGTCCAACGAAGTACGACCATAAGCGAGGTGGGATTATGTAATTCGGTAGCGACTCTACGTGAAGTTTCGCCGTTCGTGCCCAAATGGCTTGTGTGGGGCGGACGAGCTACGGGCCAGAGTTGGCCCATTTGACCAAGCAGACTCGCCTGACTCCAGCCCAACATCGACTACAATCGGAAACAATTGTCACCAGCGAACGAAACGGTTTTAGTACCACCTCATGTATATGGTTTAAGATCAAATTGAAAGTGTAAATTCGTGAATTCACGAAGTCAATTCGTGCTTTATTATTAGGGAAAGATTTGGTTTCACACATTGGGATAGCGCCCGAGGTCTCCATGCCTAGCCAAACTGCAGTCGCTGTTGCGTCCTACCATATGATGCCATAAAGTAGCTTACATTATTTTGACAACGACAAACACTAGTAATACAAGATTCCCCTTCCTCCAGCCGAAAATTCTGAACACACGGGGGTTTACGGATATCCTCTCAAATCAAAGTATCCCAACTAAGCATTCCGTAATAGCCCGTGCTTATATGCCCGTGAGTGTAGCATTGCTCCTCCACTTGATCTCTTAAACCAAAAAAGAATTTCTTGATCTATCAGGATCTTCATTCCTTAGCAAATTTATGGCCTCCAAACAGTTGGATTAAAGTATCAAGGGAATATGACTCCTTACGAAGATGATTTATTCTCACGGGGTCGGAAATCCATTTTGCCTGAGCACATGCTCCTGCGTGCCAAAAATAGATTTGAGAGAGAGAGAGAGAGGTTTTTTTTTAGCAGTAAACCAAGCTTTATTGAATAGTATCAAGGTTTACAGGAATAATTAGGGGGTCATGAGGAGCCCCTAGCCAAACATGGCGACCAACATCTAAAGAACTAGCAAATTTAGCTAAATTGTGAGCTTCCCAATTGAGTGCTCGACCCTCGAAAATAAAGTCACATAAACCAAACTCCATTGCCCGCATTACAGTGGAAGAATGTCGCCCTTCCGTACCTTTTTCAATATCTTAAACCACCGTCTTCGAATCGCTCGCAATAACGATTCTATCTTCCATGAGATCAAGTGCAAGCGCTTGAGCTTCTCGACACGCCAAGGCTTCTAATACTGTTGCTTCAGTTATACCTTCGACAACCATGGCAGAGGATCCCAGAAAGACGCCTTCATTATTTCTGCATACTGCAGCTGCTGCACCTCGCTCTTCAATCCTGGAGAAGCCTCCGTCAGCATGTATTTTAACCCGACCAGCACCCGGTGCTATCCATCCCTCGCGAGAGACTGAACCACGGCTGCCTGAGGTTGCATGTCGTACTAAGGGAGCAACCCTTCTCTCTGAACTCTGAATATTTTCAAGCTCGAAGATGAAGCTGGTCACGAAAGAATGAGTAGCATGTGGGCTTTGTCTACCTTCACGAATTGCCTTTCGTCTCGCTGTCCAAATCGCCCAAAGAGTATCGACCAACTCTATGAGTTTTTTGTGCTCTAAGCTATCGATCATCGCGACTATCCAGCTCTTGGCATTTGGTTCTCGTAGACTCAAAGAGATCCACAATTTCCATGTCAACTAAAGCCCAGACACATCTTGACGATGAGCACTCCAATAATGAATGCCTCCATGAGTCCTGTGCACCGCACAGCTGGCATTTTTCGTTGTCCGCCATGTTTCTACTATGTCGAACATCCTCCATCGGTATCGAGCACCTCGCTAGTCTCCACAAAAAGTTTCTTATTTTTCCCGGTACCTCCACTGCCCATAAAGAAGTCCATTCCCTTGCATCTTCCTCATAATTTGATCTAGCTGCATTGTTTTCCAACCAGTCCTCTCTCCTCCTTTTGGTATCTGCAAGCATGCGGTATGCGGATCTAACTGTGAAAATGCCATTTTTCTCATAATTCCAAGCCCACGAATCCTCTAGATTCCTAGTGCACAGAGGGATGCTAAGAATGGAATTTACGTCTGGCGCCAAAAAGACCTGCTGAAGCACTTCCCTTATCCATGTTGCACTCATTGCATCAATTAGTTCGTTGACACGCACCGGCGGGTCGCTTGACAAACAGGCAATTGGCCGCATCATAACATTGTTAGGAATCCAATTATGTTCTCAATATCACTGTGGAGGTACCGTTGCCAATTCTGCATATGATACCTTGGTTCAAAACATCCCTTTCCTCCAAGATTGCTCGCCATACTTGTGATGGCCTACTCCCCAGTTCAGCTGTCAAGATGGATCCATTGGCAAAATAGATTGCTCTAAGCATTTGTGCACATAGCGAGCTAGGATTCTGTAGTAGGCGCCAAGACTGTTTCGCAAGAAGACATAGGTTAAAAAGTTCAAAATCTCGAAAGCCTAGACCCCCCATAATTTTGGGCTGAGTGAAGGTCTTCCTCGCCACCCAATGAGGTTTGCGTTTTCCTTCCCTACTGCCCCACCAAAATTGCCTTATCAACTTATTCAGATGTTCACATGATCCTCTTGGTAACTTAAAGCAGGACATAGAGAAAACTGGCATAGCCTGGGCTACAGATTTTACCAACACTTCCTTGCCTTGAAACGAAATTGTTTTCTCTATCCAACCTTTCACTTTACCCCATAGTCTGTCCTTCAAATATTTGAAAGCCCCTGATTTGGAAGTGCCTACATCACAAGACATTCCTAGGTACTTTTCCTTTAAAGTTTCATTGGGAACATTCAAAATTCCTTTGATCTCCTTTTTCGTATTAGCCGGGCACCCTTTACTAAAGAAAATTGAGGATTTACTCGTATTAACTCTCTGACCTGAAGCTTGGCAATACCTCTCCAACAGGGTTGACACCTCCCTTGCGCCATCACAACTTGCTTTGAAGAACAGCAAGTTATCATCAGCAAACAGAAGATGGTTGACATATGGTGCTCCCGACGCCACTTGTATCCCACCCATCACTAGTGCAGAACCAGGCTTTAGCGCCGGTTCGTAACGCTTTAGTGCCGGTTTGGCAACCGGCACTAAAGAGTGGAGACTAAAGCCCCTCCCCTTTACTACCGGTTCGACACGAACCGACGCTAAAGTGCCACCACGTGGCACGAGTCAGGCCCGGGTGCTGGTAGACCATTAGTACCGGTTGGTAACACCAACCGGTACTAAATGTTTGGGGGGGGGGGAGGTTGGTTTTATTTCTTATTTCCATTAATTTTGTGTTTTTCATTCAATTCTTTTTTGTTTGCTGGTATTTTGCGATACTATATATTGTACACGTTATGCATATATATAAATAGATTT
>NC_057798.1:787102864-787113610 GCF_018294505.1 Triticum aestivum
ATTTCTCCTACATATTGCCTTGGTGCCTTCGGAGCACGATGACAAGTGGTTCACGGGGGCGATCGCGGGTAATAGTATTCTCCTTTGGGATCTATGACCTGGTCGAGAAAAAATCCCGCTATTTCCTCTTGAAGTGCTAGTATGCGGTCCATTGGTAGGAGCTGCTCCCGTACCTCTCTGAACTGTTAAGAAGGAGATCAATATGCATGTGTATTAGTTGTGTGAGTAGATATCGATAATTGTGTGAATAGTGTTCTGACAAACGTACCTAGTCCTGTCTTTGAGATCTGCTCCTTTCGGACGCCATCATGCGAATGTTCTCACAAACGTAGTATGGACACAGATCATTTCCATGCGCCTGATTCAGGGCCTTTACGAGAATGGAATTGAATCAGATAATGATTAATCAAGCATGATAATTAATTAATGGTATTGAAACAAGAATTAAAGAGATGGTAGCTAGCTAGCTAGCTAGTACTACTTAATTACTTACCGTTGGTCGATACCAAAACAGCTTTTTTGCCCATTTGCCTGGAGTCACCTTGATGAACTTTGCCCAAGCCCTGCCCACCGGCAAAGAAAATTAATAAAGGAGTTATTAAATAGTTCATATCAGGAAATGACGAACTAAATAGGCTGATATATAGTTAATAATGATTGAAATTACCTGTTGACTATCCCCTTCACGATGGTGTAGTCACTATCTTCTTTAAGTAGTGAGTCCAGTACTTCAACTTTTCCTTTCTCAACTTTAATGTCTAACAAGATCCAGTGAAAACTGCATGCGCACACATTTGCTTGTCTTAATTAAGCGGGCATGTGCATAACACTAATCAACTACCGTAAGCCCTATACACTACTTAATTATTAACATCTAGCTAGCTAGTAAGCAAAAACAGAATTTGTAGTACAAGACAGTGTGACTCACATGAAGTTGTAAGGAAGTAGTATATCTTCATTGATATTGTGGCGCTTGAAGAACTCTAGCATGCTTTCCTCTAAACTTGCTCGATAAGTTGGAAGATTCCATGTGTACTCATTAATGGTATTTGGGTCAATGAACCCAATGCCATAGCGTCCAGATTTTTTCATTTCATACATCTTCATTCTGCATATAATACCACAGAAAAGAATATAGTGAGGATAATTACATGTAATTATTGATCAAAATGATCACTACAACTAGCTTTAGACTTAAATTACACAAAGAAATCACTTACAGACAATAGCAACTGACGATAGATTTTTGTGTGTCTTGATTGTATAACTGAAATAGTTCTGAATACTCAACGGACAGAGCTTTCTCATGGAAGTAATGCTCCTCCTTAACATTCACCATGAGGGACACTCGATTGGAAATCTTGGTAATGTACTAATGTTCATGTACCATTGATGCAATTCATACATTCTCGTTGGGAGGTTCTTGACCTTGTCTGGCTCGACCAAAGGTTGGCATCGGACATATTTCCGTTTTATTTTCTCCTCTCTAAGCGGAGACATGGGCTCGATTTCGAGGAGTTGTCCAACAGTGATCTTGAGTATTTCAGCCTGCATTATATGCTCCTCGGTTATTACCATATCGCCCAGCTAGGGAACGTTAACGGTTTTCCCACAATAATATCAGGCGCGTGTACTCTCATGTGTTGTTGGCACAACAAGCGGGGGGATCGATTGCGTCGCCTGTTCTCCCATCTGGGGAACGATTTTCCCACATTTTTTGACAGCTACTTGTTGGCTCGAGCACGAGCTTGCTTCCTTCTGTAGCCATGCTCGATGTAGCTTCCTGATTTGGCGCTCATAGTCTGAGTCAACAGGCTTGTGAGTTGGTTTTCTTGCCATATGAATAAAGTGGTCAATAACTTTCTCAGCCACTTTCTCCCTTTGCTGCAGTGCCGGTTTCGGTCCAAAATGGGCCTCCACTTGGGCCCGCACTATGGTTGTGTTTTGCTCCTCGGTCATGTCGTAAGGCCTCTGAGGAAGAGGAGCGAGGCTTGGACCATATTTATATCGCTTGTCTCCGCCTGTACTTTCTGTACTACCTCGACTCGTACCGCTACGCACCATAGATGCGGCGTGTTTCTTCTGCGATTGCTGAGACGGCAGAGATGGCTGACGTGGCTGAGTTGGAGCAGGAGGAGTGTCCAGGAAGAGTGGCCTCACGCGTTCGTGGACTTCGAGGAGGTGGCAGACTTCGAGGAGTAGTCGGCTCACGTGTTCGTGGACTTGGAGGAGCGGGAGTCTGCTGATTCGGTGGCGGACTTCGAGGAGGAGTTGGCTCACGCGTTCGTGGACTTGGAGGAGCGGGAGTCTGCTGACTCGATGGTGGACTTCAAGGAGGAGTCGGCAGACGCGGTGTCGATGGACTTCGAAAGATGATCAAATCATTTATCCATAGGATGATACGATGTATGGCCTCTCCCATTGTGCGCTCGTCGTCTGATGACCCACAAGTGTAGGGTCTCTACCGTAGTCCTTTCGATAAGTAAGAGTGTCGAACCCAACGAGGAGCAGAAGGAAACGATAAGCGGTTTTCAGTAAGGTTTTCTCTGCAAGCACTGAAATTGTAGGTGATAGATAGTTTTGTGATAAGATAAATAAGATAAATAGTAACGAGTAACAAGTAAACAAAGTAAATAAAGTGCAGCAAGGTGGACCAATCCTTTATGTAGCAAAGGATAAGCCTGGACAATTTCTACTAATGAGAAAGGAGCTCCTGAGGACACATGGGAATTATCGTCAAGCTAGTTTTCATCACGTTCATATGATTCGCGTTCGGTACTTTGATAATTTGATATGTGGGTGGACCGGTGCTCGGGTACTGCCCTTACTTGGACAAGCATCCCACTTATGATTAACCCTTGTTGCAAGCATCCACAACTACAAAAGAAGTATTAAGGTAAACCTAACCACAACATTAGACATATGGGTCCAAATCAGCCCCTAACGAAGCAACGCATAAACTAGGGTTTAAGCTTCTGTCACTCTAGCAACCCATCATCTACTTATTACTTCCCAATGCCTTCCTCTAGGCCCAAATAATGGTGAAGTGTCATGTAGTCGACGTTCATATAACACCACTAGAGGAGAGACAACATACATCTCATCAAAATATCGAACAAATACCAAATTCACATGACTACTAATAGCAAGACTTCACCCATGTCCTTAGGAACAAACGTAACTACTCACAAAGCATATTCATGTTCATAATCAGAGGTGTAATAATATGCATTAAGGATCTGAACATATGATCTTCCAACAACTAAACCAATAAGTATCAACTACAAGGAGTAATCAACACTACTGGCAACCCACATGTACCAATTTGTGGTTTTGGATACAAGATTGGATACAAGAGATGAACTACGGTTTGAGAGGAGATGATGCTGGTGAAGATGTTGATGGAGATTGACTCCCTCCCGATGAGAGGATCGTTGGTGATGACATTGATGAAGCCATGAACCTGGGGTAGGGCCATGGACCTGTCTAAGGTACCCTACCCAAGGACATCTCTAGAAGAAACTACCTGTCAGTTGACCTAGAGGTATTCCATTCGACAAGCTCGAGGACGCTCGACAAGCTCGAGGACACTCGACCATGAAGATAACCACTCGACCATGAAGCTAACTACTCGACGACCAGAAGATCTAAAGTCACTCTGCACGCAACGGTCTGTCATTAAGTAGCCTTTATGGTCTTCATAGCACTTTATGGGGGCGTTACCAGTAACCCCCTGACTTAATGTACTTTAAACCCTGCATAACTGAGGGCCGGAGGGGTCTGGCGAACTCTACATAAGCCACCCCCCTCCTCAGTGTAAAGGGTTCGCACCCCTGTAATTCTCACGCATATAATCCAGTCGACCACCTCCGGGCTCCGAGACGTAGGGCCGTTACTTCCTCCGAGAAGGGCCTGAACTCGTAAAACTCTTGCGTGTACAACTACTCCATTGCTAGGATCTTGCCTCTCCCTTAGTACCCCCCTACACTACTGTCAGACTTAGAACCACGACAGTTGGCGCCCACCATGGGGCAGGTGTCTTGGCGACTTGTTGGAGAAGTTGCAATTTTTTCCGATCTCCTTCATCATGGTTTCAGGCGGAGTTTTGGTTGAGGGCCGCGAGATCCGTCTCGGCATGCTCATGTTCGTCGCCGACGACTCTGCCTGGATTCAGGAGGCTCCGCTCGACGTCGACGCGCTCCCAGTCCATGGAGCGACGCACTTTCGCGCGTGCGTCCGCGGCGTCCTCCTGCGGCAACCGTCGACCCAGTATCGACCAGTTTTTGTGTCATCCTCCCTCCCAGCTTCCCGCCGGCGCAAGCGCTCCGGTCGGTCGAGGCTTCAGCGGTGGGTGAGGCACGCGGTGGCTCGCCAGTCGACCACCGCCCAAGTCGCGGCAATCGAGCCCGACGAATCTCTCTACGGCCTGTTCGACCTATCGACTGGCTCCGTAGAGACTGCATCCGAGTGCGGCAGCAGTGATCAAGTGGCGGAGGTCCTGATGGTCAATGGGCCACACGGTCCCCCCGGCTTTCCCGGTACCGAGGAAGGTGACGGTGGTGGCGATCCGTCGCACGTCCATGAAGAATACCTCCCCGAGCCCCTCAATTGGCTGCAGAGGGAAGAAGTTCGCTGCCGGAACATGGATGCACTTCACACTCCTATCATTGGAGAAACCCCTGAGGCTCGCGCCTTAGAGGATGCGCGCTTGGCCAACCTGGCTGAGTGCACTCGACTGGAGAACCTTCAGCGAGCACTCGACGAGCGTGCGCGGCAACGGGTCCCGGACTCCAGTCGACGCCAGCTCTTTCCACCTCCGACTCAGGTATATCGAACTCCGATTCAGAATTTAGCAGCTGCAGCCCGTATAGCAGAATCAATTCAGCCTTCCCAGTCAGAGGCTAGCAGAGGCTTGATGCAGATCAGAGATTTGCTCCGGGCAGCAGGAGATCAGAATTCAGCTGCATCGCAGTCGTGGAACATGATTCACAGTAGATCCGTGGCGGCGAATACAGTCCAGTCGGCTCATAGCCCCACATCGCCCCCGAGGCGTGAAGGGCGTGGTGACCGGCATGATCAGTACAGGAACCGTGAGCAGTATGATCACCGATTCGATCGCAATGGTCGACGTCGGGTGCCCACCCCTCCCCCAAGGGGTGGATCCTACGCGCCTCGATAGCAGGATGATAGACGCCAGCATAGTGGCGGACAAAGAATTCCAGTCAACCCCAGGGAACCAGGCTTTGATGCGAGATCCATCATTGTTCAAGGTCTGGTCGACCGGAACAGAGCTCACAGAGAGGGTAACGACAGAGACGTACCCACCAGCAGCCGAGTGCATGTCTCCGGACCAGAGTGTTTCAGCAGAGCCATCAGAGCCGCAGTGATTCCTCCCAACTTCAGGTTGGCGACTGGAGTCAGAAAATTCAACGGTGAGTCTAAGCCTGATACTTGGCTTGAGGACTACCGGGTATCTGTCCAGATCGGCGGCGGAAATGACGAGGTGGCCATGAAGCATCTGCCTCTTATGTTGGAAGGGTCAGCCAGGGCATGGCTAAATCAGTTGACACCCAGCAGCATTTACTCGTGGGAGGATCTTTCCCGAGTGTTTGTCAGAACGTTCGGAGGAACATGCAAGCGACCAGCAGGACTGACAGAGCTGCAATCTTGTGTGCAGAAGTCGAATGAGACTCTGAGAGATTACATCCAAAGATGGATCACATTACATCACATGGTAGAGAATGTATCTGATCACTAGGCAGTCTGCGCCTTCAAGGAAGGCGTTAAGTACCAAGATCTAAGCCTGAAATTCGGTCAAACCGGAGACATGTCTCTGAGTCGAATGATGGAAATAGCCACCAAATATGCCAATGGTGAGGAAGAGGATCGGCTCCGGAGTGGTAAACACAAGTCAGTAGCCCAAGAAGCCGGAGGAGGGAACTCCAGTCGGAAGCAAAAGCGGAAAGCCGAGCCAGCCGCTCCTGGAGAAGCCTTGGCCGTGACTCAAGGAAAGTTCAAAGGGAAACCCAAAGGACCTTGGAACCCCAAGAAAGTGAAGGATAAAGAAGGAAATGACGTGATGGATTTACCGTGTCACATCCACACAAAGAAAGATGAAGAGGGTAATTTCATTTACCCGAAGCATACCGCTCGACAGTGTCGACTCCTGATACAACAGTTCCAAGGGAAACAGTTCAAGGATAAGGAAATAGAGTTGGACAAAGTTGAGGACAAGGGGGATAGTGACGAAGAATATCCTCAGGTCAATTCCACTCTGATGATTTTTGCTGACGTTGAGAGCAAAAATCGACTGAAAGTTATAAACCGAGAGGTGAATATGGCTGCTCCGGCGACACCCAATTATCTGAAGTGGTCTCAGACGACCATTACATTCGACCAGTCTGATCACCTGACGCACATAGCCACCCCTGGAAGGCAAGCTCTGGTGGTTGACCCAGTCGTCGAAGGTACTCGACTGACTAAAGTATTGATGGATGGCGGTAGTAGTTTGAACATACTGTACGCAGAGACACTGGAGGGGATGGGCATTCCGATGTCCAGACTCAGCACAAGCAACATGAGTTTCTATGGAGTCATTCCCGGCAAGAAGGCCGCGTCACTCGGTCAGATTGCTCTCGATGTGGTTTTTGGTGATTCCAAAAACTTCCGCAAAGAAAGGTTGACATTTGAGGTTGTGGATCTCCAAAGTGCCTATCACGCCATTTTGGGCAGGCCAGCTTATGCACGTTTTATGGCTCGACGATGTTACGTGTACCTCAATTTGAAGATGCCTGGCCCTAAAGGCATGATCACTGTTACTGGTAATCACAAGAAGGTGGAAGAGTGCTTTCAGAAAGGCTCAAAGATCACCGATGCTCAGATTGTAGCAGAAGAGTGGCAAGAACACCAGAGAAATGCAGACCCGAGTGATTTGTTACGGGCCAAGAAGCCCGCTACGGAATCATCGTTTCAGTCGTCCGGTGAGACAAAGCCAGTTCACATCCACCCGACTGACCCCAACGCTGCTCCTAATCATATCTCCACAACACTCGACCCCAAATAGGAAGTAGCGCTCATCCAGTTCCTCCGTGAGAACTGGGACATCTCTGCGTGGAAACCCTCTGACATGCCAGGTGTACCCAGGGGGCTGGCTGAGCACTGTCTACGAGTCGATTTGAAGGCAAAACCTGTCAAGGAACATTTGCGACGGTCCGCCGTCCAGAAAAGGAAGGCTATTGGCAAAGAGGTGGCTCTGCTCTTAGCAGCAGAGTTTATCGGAGAGATTTACCACTCCGAGTGGCTCACCAATGTTGTCATGGTCCCCAAGAAGGACAAGTCACTTCGCATGTGCATTGACTTTAAACATATCAATCGGGCCTGCCCGAAAGATCATTTTCCTCTCCCCCGCATCGACCAAATAGTCGAATCGACTGCGAGGTGCGAGCAATTGTCTTTCTTAGACGCCTATTCCGGGTACCATAAGATCCGTCTGTATGGACCTGATGAGATCAAAACAGCTTTCATCACCCCATTGGGGTGCTTCGGTTATGTCACCATGCCATTCGGCCTCAAGAATACTGGAGCCACGTTCATGAGGATGATTCAGAAGTGTTTGCTCACTCAAATCAGTCGGAATGTGGAAGCATACATGGATGACATTGTGGTCAAATCACGGAAAGGTTCCGACCTGCTGACTGACCTCGCTGAAACATTTTCCAACCTCAGGAGGTACGATATCAAGCTTAATCCATCCAAGTGCGCATTCGGAGTCCCTGGCGGAAAGTTACTCGGTTTTCTCGTTCCCGAACGAGGAATCGATGCAAATCCAGAGAAAGTGGGCACTATACTCCGAATGAAACGACCTGTGCGTGTGCACGATGTTTAGAAGCTTACTGGTTGCTTGGCAGCTTTAAGTCGATTCATCTCTCGTCCCAGTAGAAGGCATTGCCTCTTTACCGACTGATGAAGAAGTCAGACAAGTTCGAGTGGACTCCTAAAGCTGATGCAGCGTTTGCAGAGTTAAAAACCCTGCTTTCCACCCAGCCGGTGCTTGCTGCTCCGGTCAGCAAAGAGCCTTTGCTGCTTTACATTGCAGCCACAGGACAAGTCGTCAGTACTATACTTACGGTCGAGCGGGAAGAAGAAGGGAAAGCCTTCAAAGTTCAGCGCCTAGTATATTATATTTCCGAAGTCCTGACCCCATCAAAGTAAAGATACCCTCATTATCAGAAGCTTGTATATGGGATTTATATGACCACGAAGAAAGTTGCTCACTATTTCTCTGACCATACCATTACAGTCGTCAGCGACGCCCCGTTATCATAGATTCTGCACAATAGAGATGAAACTGGTCGAGTGGCAAAATGGGCGATTGAACTCCTTCCCTTGGATATCAGATTTGAGGCAAAGAAAGCTATCAAGTCCCAAGCAATAGCCGATTTCCTCGCCGAGTGGACTGAACAACAATTGCCGACTCAAGTTCACTCGGAGCACTGGACCATGTTCTTTGATGGCTCTAAAATGCTGAATGGTTCTGGTGCTGGGGTAGTGTTGGTTTCCCCCCGAGGAGATAAGGTCAGATATGTACTCCAGATTCACTTTGATTCCTCCAACAATGAAGCAGAATACGAAGCACTTTTGTATGGGTTGTGTCTGGCCATTTCACTTGGCGTCCGTCGCCTCATGGTCTACGGCGACTCGGATTTAGTGGTTAACCAAGTGATGAAGGAGTGGGACATCAGAAGCCGAGCTATGACTGGTTACTGCAGAGCAGTAAGAAAGCTGGAGAAGAAATTCGAGGGGTTAGAGCTTCATCACATACCCCGACTGAAGAATCAAGCAGCTGATGACTTGGCGAAGATAGGTTCCAAAAGAGAAGCCATTCCCAGTGGCGTGTTTTTGGAGCATGTCCACGCGCCGTCAGTTCAAGAGGATCCTTTCACCGAAGAAGCCCCACAGCCAAAAAGTGCCACGGATCCGACTAAAGTTGAGGTTCCAGCCGTGGTTGACCTAATCATGGAAGTTCTGGTTATCATTCCCGACTGGACAGTGCCTTACATCGCATATATCCTAAGGAAAGAGCTCCCAGAGGATGAAGAAGAGGCTCGGCAGATCGTCCATCGATCCAAGGCCTTTACTGTCATGAAGGGACAATTGTACAGAGAAAGCGCGACTGGAGCCAGCCAGAAATGCATAACGTCGGAAGAAGGACGAATGATTCTCAACGACATCCACTCGGGGACCTGCGACCATCATTCGTCCTCTCGGACCATCGTGGCTAAAGCATACCGAGCGGGCTTTTACTAGCCCAGAGCAAATGAAATGGCGAAAGAGATAGTTGACAAGTGTGAAGGATGTCAGTTCTACTCCAATATGTCACACAAGCCCGCCTCAGCCTTGAAGACCATTCCAATCGTCTGGCCTTTCGCTGTTTGGGGGTTAGATATGGTTGGACCACTGAGAACTGGCAGGAGCGGCTTCTCCCATGTACTGGTGGCAATCGACAAGTTCACCAAGTGGATCGAAGCCAAGCCCATTAAAAATCTCGGTGCTGGCACTGCCATCAGCTTCATCAGAGAATTAATATTCAGATATGGGGTTCCGCATAGCATCATCACTGATAATGGGTCAAACTTCGATTCCGATCAATTCAAAGCCTTCTGCGCTTCTCAAGGCACACGAGTCGACTACGCTTCAGTCGCCCACCCCCAGTCGAATGGACAAGCAGAAAGAGCAAACGGCCTAATTCTCAAAGGACTGAAACCCCGGTTGATGCGTGACCTCAAACACGCAGCAGGCGCGTGGGTCGACAAACTTCCATCAGTTCTTTGGGGATTGAGGACTACTCCAAATCGGTCGACTAGAAGAACTCCATTCTTTTTGGTCTATGGAGTTGAAGCGGTTCTGCCGAGTGACCTGCTTCACAATGCACCGCGAGTCGAGCTCTACTCTGAAGCCGAAGCAGAGCAAGCCCGGCAGGACGCAGTCGACCTTCTGGAAGAAGAAAGAGAGATGGTCATGATCCGATGGACCATCTATCAGCAAGACTTGCACCGATTCTACCCCAGAAATGTGAAGAGCCGAGCCTTCCAAGAAGGAGACTTGGTCCTCTGAGTGGACCAGCAGAAGCCACACAAACTCGCCCCTACTTGGGAAGGCCCCTTCATCGTCACCAAAGTTCTCCACAACGGAGCGTACCGTCTTTACAACGTCGATCACCAGATTGACGAGCCACGAGCTTGGAATGCGGATCTGCTCCGCCCCTTTTACACTTAAATACTCACTCGGATGAGATGTAATAAAAGTACTCCTGTAGTTTATCTATCAAAGACAACAGTGTTATAATTTTCCCATTAATTGTTGCCACTTTTGCTTGTGTAAGAAATCCCCCCAGTGGGTGGCTTAGCTGCGAATCCGTTTCGCCTAAGTTTGTAAAAAAAATTCCTGCCAACTGACAAGCAAGCCTCTCACTCAGAGACTTAGCTGTGAATCTGTTTTGCCTAAGTGTTTGAAATCCTTCCGAGTGGAGAGCAAACCTCTCACTCAGAGACTTAGCTGTGAATCTGTTTCGCCTAAGTGTTTGAAACCCTTCCGAGCGGAGAGCAAACCTCTCACTCGGGGGCTTAGCTACGAATCCGTTTCGCCTAAGTGTTTGAAATCCTACCAAGTGGAGAGCAAACGTCCCACTCGGGGGCTTAGCTGCAGTCCAGTACTCGCCTAAGTGTTTGAAATCCTACCGAGCGGAGA
>NC_057798.1:787113796-787114497 GCF_018294505.1 Triticum aestivum
TACTCGCCTAAGTGTTTGAAATCCTACCAAGTGGAGAGCAAACCTCCCACTCGGGGGCTTAGCTGCAGTCGAGTACTCGCATAAGTGTTTGAAATCCTACCGAGTGGAGAGCAAACCTCTCACTCGGGGGCTTAGCTGTAGTCCAGTACTCGCCTAAGTGTTTAAAAATCCTACCGAGCAGAGAGCAAACCTCCCACTCGGGGGCTTAGCTGCAGTCCAGCACTCGCCTAAGTACGAAAATCATTCCGACCCGCAAGGACGACAAGGTGCAGGTCGACTGCTACCTTCTCCTTCGAGCTACGGCACAAATACAATGAGAAACAATAAAAATCCTACCGAGTGGTGAACCTGCCTCCCACTCAGAGGCTTAGCTACAGCCGACTGCTCGCCTAAGTGTGTAAAATCCTACTGAGTGGTGAACCTGCCTCCCACTCGGAGGCTTAGCTGCAGCCCAGTGCTCGCCTAAGTGTGTAAAACCCTACCGAGTGGTGAACCTGCCTCCCACTCGGAGGCTTAGCTGCAGCCTAGTGCTCGCCTAAGTGTTTAAAATCCTACCGAGTGACGAATCCGCCTCTCACTTGGGGGCTTAGCTTCAGCCCAGTGCTCGCCAAAGTGTTTAAAATCCTACCGAGTGGTGAACCTGCCTCCCACTCGGAGGCTTAGCTGCAGCCCAGTGCTCGCCTAAGTGTTTAAAATCCTAC
>NC_057798.1:787115007-787136518 GCF_018294505.1 Triticum aestivum
TCACTTGGGGGCTTAGCTGCAGCCCAGTGCTCGCCTAAGTGTTTAAAATCCTACCGAGTGGTGAACCTGCCTCCCACTTGGAGGCTTAGCTGCAGCCCAGTGCTCGCCTAAGTGTTTAAAATCCTACCGAGTGATGAATCTACCTTTCACTCGGAGGCTTAGCTGCAGCCCAGTGTTCGCCTAAGTGTTTTAAATCCCATCGAGTGGTGAACCTGCCTCTCACTCGGGGGCTTAGCTGCAGCCCAGTGCTCGCCTAAGTGTTTAAAATCCTACCGAGTGGTGAGTCTGCCTCACACTCGGAGGCTTAGTTGCAGCCCAGCGCTCGCCTAAGTACAAAAATCGTTCCGACCCGCAAGGACGACAAGGTGCGGGTCGACTGATTACCTTCCCCTTCGGGCTCCGGCACAAATACCACATGCGCTCTGCAAGGACTGCAAAGTCGACTGCTACCTTCTCCTTCGAGCTTCGGCACAAATACAATGTGCGCTTCCTCCTGGGTCGCAAAGACGCAAGTCGACTGTGATCTGTGCTCCAACCTGCAAGAGGAAGTCCCAAACACGAAGATATATTCCAAACGAAGAACAATGCCGCTCGAAGACAAATGCAAACATATTCAACCACAAAGCCAAGTTCAGATAGCATCCTATGGATCCAGAAGTACTCAGGCATCAAGCCTGCTAAAGTTTATCGGTTACAAAAACCACTCGGCATTCCGAGGCAAATTTAAGGCATCCAGCATAAATGTTTTTTACTCCTCCGGTGGAGGACTGGAAGGCGCGACGAACTCGTCCAGGTCGATTCCATCAGCAATCCGAGTGGCAGCAGCAATAAATGTCTCCATAAAGGATCAGAAGTCATGCTTCTTAGTATTGGCCACCTTGAGGGACGCCAGCTTTTCCTCTCGAGCGTCTTTGCAGTGAACACAGACTAAAGACAGAGCTACATCAGCACCGCACCTAGCAGAAGACTTCTTCCACTCTTGCACTCGGCCTGGGACTTCATTTAGTCGAGTCATCAAAGACTCGAGGTCGTTCTGAAGCGTCTCCCCTGGCCAGAGTGTCGTGTCGATTCGCGACGCAGCTGCCCTCAGTCGGGCCAGATAGTCCACCACACCAGCGACGCGAGATTCCAGTCGAAGCACGTTCATGGCAGCTTCATCCTTCATTGGAGAGTTGATGGGGTCCAAGCCTGTTTCCACTCGACTGGTTTCTTCCTCAAAGTTTTGGCAGAATTCTGTAAACGCAAGTCAAACATGAACCAGCAGTTTCACAACGAATCAACGATGATAAGTCAGTCGAGTGAAAGAGGTTACCTTCAAGCATGAGGAACGGCTTCTTGGTGAGCCCTCCCAGATAAGCTTCCAGATCATTCTTCTTCCCCACCAGTTCACTTGCCTTGTCACTCAGAGCAATCTTGTCGTTCTTCAGATGGCTGACTTCCTTGTTGACTGCGTCAAGAGCAGCTTTCAGGCTGACATTCTCCTCTTCGAGTTTGCCGCCTGAAGCCAGCTTTTCTTCCGCAAGCTTCATTTTATCCGATGCAGCCTTCTGCGCCTCTGCAAGTTCTTGGTCCTTCTTGATCAGAGCCGCCTTCGTTTTCTCTGCAAAATGGCAAGGAGGTCAGAATCAATAATGGGCAGAAAGGTAAAAACAATCATCAAGTTCTCACCAATCGTACCTGTTGCCTCGTCCTTCGCCTTCTGAAAATTCTCCTGGACAAGTTTTAAGTCGAGGTCGAGCTGGATATGTTTTTTCTCCAACTCAGTATAACGGGCCATGAGCTCGCAATATTTCTGCAAAGAGATAGTCGACAGGTATCAAAGAGAGGTTACTTTCGAATAACTGAGAGAAAAACAGCAACGTTTCTAAAGACTACAGTTGAATCAAAACATTCAACAGTAGTCTCGGGGACTACACACAGTGGGTGCACTTAGCATGCCCCCACTAGTTCTACCGACTCGATCGACCAGTCGACCAAAAGAAACAAAGATATTATGGTCTCATCATAGTAAAAAAAAGAAAAGAGAGAGAGAGAGTTCTTCAGACTACAGTCGACTGCCAGCAGTCCACCGTAGTCTCGGGGACTACACCCAGTGGGTGCACTCAGCGTGCCCCCACAGGTCCTGACATTCCACTCGACATGGCCCGACCAGACCGAGTGAAGAAATTTCAACTACAAAGACTACAGTCGACTGCCAGCAGTCCACCATAGTCTCGGGGACTACACCCAGTGGGTGCACTCAGCGTGCCCCCACCAATCTACAAACCTAATCGACACACCCACTGGGTGTACAGACACAAAGAGATTTTGGAAAGAAAATCTTCAGATAACATATCCTAACAGAACAGGCAGTTACCAACTAACCTGGACATTGCTCTGAAGGGCTGCGCTTGCATCATAAGCCGCTTGGCTAGCTTCCCGGATCGCCTTCACTTGCTCCTTCATAATCCCTGCCTGGCGTATAGCCTCCTTAGCAGCGCTCGCCTGGTCCTCTGGGACATGGTGTGTGGCGAAAAAGGAAGGTGGTTCAGTAGTCGACGATGAAGGCCGGACGCTCGTCAGCGGCATAGCGAAAGTCACGGAATGTCGAGCGATGTCGCCACCTTCTTGAACCTGTGCCTCAGGTGCTGACGTAGTCTGAGTGGCCTTGCCAGCTGGGGCCTGTCTATTCTTCCTCGCCCTCAGGGGCACCTCGTCATCGTCATCAGGAAGATCAATGACGTGGCGAGGAGCTGAAAGATAAATCCAGAGTTAGAAAAGAAGATCCAATCGACCAAAAGTGAAAACTACAAGAGAACGTACCAGGGTTGGAGGTGACAGTGTCTTCCATTTCTTGGTCGCCATCCTTGGCAGAGGTCTCGGAGGTAGCAGTGCTGCAGATTACAGAAATCAGTCGGTTAGTCGATGAGTCGACCGGAAGTTCACTCGAGCTGAACAAAGAAACAGAAATCCTGCTGTTACCCGGAGATGGTGGCAATGGCCATTTTCATTTTGGGCAAGGCCTTCGGCAGCTTGGACGACTCCGCCCGCGGATGCTTCGGCGCCTTTTCAGTCGGCACCGGAGAGGCCGTCCGAGGGCGCTTTGTCGACGGCACAACGGGCGCGACCGCTTTGCCATGCCCCCTCGCGGGGTCGTGGGCGAGCTTGGACCGCCTCTCCGTGCGAGGAGGATCGACCTCCATTTCCTCCTCCTCCTCGCTGGAACCGTCTTCATCCTCGTCCCCCTCGTCATCAGATTTCCACTCCCCCTCCTCGCTTTCACCTCCACTCGCCTCCCCCTCCTTGGCTTGTTCCTGCGCCCCATTGGGCATTGAGTACATTTCAGTCGTGACCTAGAAGACAGCAAACAATACAAAAGTCAGTCAAATTGATCTCAAACAGACAGAATGGAAAAAATAGAATCGCAGTCGGAAATGCAGAGTTGGACCTTGTCAACTTCATACGATTGTTCGAGTGGAACGACCCTCCTGGCTCCTCAGTGGTTGTCCTTGTTACCCGTAATGCTTCCCATCCACCGCTCCAGCGTGACACCGTCGATCTCCTCCGGGTGGATCCGAGTGGTGTCTTCAGTTCTAGAATACATCCACATAGGATGGTCCCGAAATTGGAGCGACTGGATGCGCCACCGGAGGAAGACCTCTAGGAGGTCCATACCAGTCACCCCGTCGCAGATGAGCTGCATGACACGATCGACCAGCACCTTCACCTGCGCCTTCTCCTCCGGGATCACCTTCAAAGAGGAGGGCTTCCTCACTCGTTCCATGGAAAAGGGAGGGAGCCCGGTCGACTGCCCTGGCATCGGCTGGTCCTTGCAGTAAAACCAAGTCGACTGCCACCCGCGGACGGAGTCGGGCAAAACCATGGTCGGAAAAGAACTTTTCCCCCTCAACTGGATCCCAAGACCCCCGCACATCCGAATCACATGTGTCCTCTTGTCACTTGGATTTGTCTTCTTCACCGTCTGGGAGCGACATGTGAAGATGTGCTTAAAGAGGCCCCAGTGAGGCCAGCAACCGAAGAAGCATTCGCACAAAGACACATAGGCGGCGAGGTACACTATGGAGTTGGGTGTGAAGTGGTGGAGTTGTGCCCCAAAGAAATTCAAAAACCCCCGGAAGAAAGGGTGGGGCGGCAAAGAAAACCCACGGTCGACGTAGGTGACCAGAAGAACACACTCACCCTCATGAGGCTGCGGCTCTGACTCCCTCCCCGGGAGCCTCCCCGATCCATGGGGGATCAGCCCTCCGTCGGCCAGGTCGTCGAGATCCGCCTGAGTAATTGTCGAGCGGATCCAGTCGCCCTGGATCCAGCCCGGCGGTAGGCCGGTCCTCGATGATGAGCCACTCCGACTGGTTCCCCTCCCCTTCGCCTTTGCTGTCGCTTTCTTGGCCCGCTCCAGAGCGGCCGTCTTTTCCTTCATCATCGTCGCCGGCGAAGCACGCGCGGAGCAGCGGCACGGAGGCAAAAGCTAACGCTGCGGAGAAATCTGGAGAAGAAGGAGGAATAAGGGCGCACTGTTGAAAAAACCCTCGTCCGGCGCTTTATATAAGGCTGCTTCCGAGTGGCTGACATGTGGGTCCGGACGATCCTGTCAAATCCCGCAACAGTCGCGCGCGCAATACGTGGCGAAAAAGGTGGCGCGGAGATTGAGGCGTCCCTGCCTTATCCCGTCCGATTGATACGGCCTAGCCCCGCCCCGCGCACTTCCCAAAATTCGAATCCCGCAGAATCCGCAAGTTGCAGAACGACTCGTCAGACAGAAGATCTCCTCCGCTCTGACTCTCGGAGCTCCCCAAGCGAAAACTTCACTCGATAGATAATAAGAATGGATCAAGGCGACTGAAAAGGAAGTTGATGCCGTCACCTAAAAATTCATTGATCCAAGACAAGACATACTCATAGCACGAAAAATGGGTTAGAAGAATTCTCAACTCCTTCCCCACTCAAACCTCGATCCATTCGGGGGCTAATGATGAAGCCAAGAACCTAGGGTAGGGCCATGGACCTGTCGAAGGTACCCTACCCAAGGACATCTCTAGAAGAAACTACCTGTCAGTCGACCTAGAGGTGTTCCACTCGACAAGGTCGAGGACACTCGACCATGAAGATGACCACTCGACCATGAAGCTAACCACTCGATGGCCAGAAGATCTAAAGTCACTCTGCACGCAACAGTCTGTCATTAAGTAGCCTTTATGGTCTTCGTAGCACTTTATGGGGGCGTTACCAGTAACCCCCTGACTTAATGTACTTTAAACCCTGCATAACTAAGGGCCGGAGGGGTCTGGCAAACTCTATATAAGCCACCCCCCTCCTCAGTGTAAAGGGTTCGCACCCCTGTAACTCTCACACATATAATCCAGTCGACCGCCTCCGGGCTCCGAGACGTAGGGCTGTTACTTCCTCCGAGAAGGACCTGAACTCGTAAAACTCTTGCGTGTACAACTACTCCATTGCTAGGATCTTGCCTCTCCCTTAGTACCCCCCTAAACTACTGTCAGACTTAGAACCACGACAGACATTGGTGATGATTTCCCCCTCTCGGAGGGAAGTGTCCCCGGCAGAACAGCTCTGCCAGAGCCCTAGATTGGTTCCGCCAAGGTTCCGCCTCGTGGCGGTGGAGTTTCATCCCGTAAGCTTGCCCATGATTTTTTCCATGGTAAAAGCCTTCATATAGAGGAAGATGGACACCGGAGGGCCACCGAAGGGCCACCAGGGGGCCCAGGAGATAGGGGGCGCGCCTAGTAGGGGGGCGCACCCCCCACCCTCGTGGCCAGGGTGTGGCCCCCCTGATGTATTTCTTTCGCTCAATAATTCTTAATAAATCCAAAAATATGTTTCGTGGAGTTTCAAGACTTTTGGAGCAGTGCAGGATAGGTTTCCAATGTTTGTTCCTTTTCCAGCCAGAATTCCCGCTGCCGGCACTCCCCCTCTTCATGGTAAACCTTGTAAAATAAGAGACAATAGCCATAAGTATTGAGATATAATGTGTAATAACAGACCATATTGAAATAAATATTGATATAAAAGCATGATGCAAAATGGACGTATCATCGTCACCCCCAGGAATGTCAAGCGCTAGCATCGAGTATGGGTCCATCACTTCATCAACCATGACACGAGCATAGCCCTCTGGAATTGGGATGCAATGGAAGGTTGCTTCGGGGGTAATTGTAAAAGCAATGGCATCCGCCACCTTCATGGATATGTTCTTCATTTTGGAGTGTAGCTCACAGTTAGTGTTCTCTATGATGTCGTCCACAGGGTATGTATCCAGCAGTGTGTCGCCCGGGGCAGAACCAACGCTGCTTCTTGGCATGGATGGGACGGTGTGATGACCTACAAGTGTAGGGGACCTATCGTAGTCCTTTCGATAAGTAAGAGTGTCTAACTCAATGAGGAACAGAAGGATATGATAAGCGGTTTTCATTAAGGTTTTCTCTGCAAGCATTTAAATTGTAGGTGATAGATAGTTTTGTGATAAGATAAATAGTAATGAGTAACAAGTAAACAAAGTAAATAAAGTGCAGCAAGGTGGCCCAATCCTTTATGTAGCAAAGGATAAGCCTGGAAAATTTCTACTAATGAGAAAGGAGCTCCCGAGGACACATGAGAATTATCGTCAAGCTAGTTTTCATCACGTTCATATGACTCACGTTCGGTACTTTGATAATTTGATATGTGGGTGGACCGGTGCTTGGGTACTGCCCTTACTTGGACAAGCATCCCACTTATGATTAACCCCTATTGCAAGCATCCGCAACTACAAAAGAAAAATTAAGTTAAACCTAACCACAACATTAGACATATGGATCCAAATCAGCCCCTAACGAAGCAACACATAAACTAGGGTTTAAGATTCTGTCACTCTAGCAACCCATCATCTATTACTTTCCAATGCATTCCTCTAGGCCCAAATAATTGTGAAGTGTCACGTAGTCGATGTTCACATAACACCAATAGAGGAGAGACAACACACATCTCATCAAAATATCGAACGAATACCAGATTCACATGACTACTAATAGCAAGACTTCACCCATGTCCTCAGGAACAAACGTAACTACTCACAAAGCATATTCATGTTCATAATCAGAGGTGTAATAATATGCATTAAGGATCTGACATATGATCTTCCACCAAGTAAACCAATAAGTATCAACTACAAGGAGTCATGAACACTACTAGCAACCCACAGGTTTCAATTTGTGGTTTTGGATACAATATTGGATACAAGAGATGAACTAGGTTTTGAGAGGAGAAGGTTCTGGTGAAGATGTTGATGGAGATTGACCCCCTCCCGATGAGAGGATCATTGGTGATAATGTTGGTGATGATTTCCCCCTCCCGGAGGGAAGTGTCGCCGGCAGAACAGCAGTGCCAGAGCCCTAGATTGGTTCCGCCAAGGTTCCACCTCGTGGCGTCGGAGTTTCGTCCCATAAACTTGCCCACGATTTTTTCTAGGGTAAAAGCCTTCATATAGCGGAAGATGGACACCGGAGGGCCACCAGGGGGCCCAGGAGACAGGGGGCGCGCTCAGTAGGGGGGGTTGCGCCCCCACCCTCCTGGCCAGGGTGTGGGCCCCCTGATGTATTTCTTTTGCTCAATAATTCTTAATAAATCGAAAAATATGTTTCATGGAGTTTCAGGACTTTTGGAGTAGTGTAGAGTTGGTTTCCAATGTTAGCTCCTTTTCCAGCCAGAATTCCCGCTGCCGGCATTCCCCCTCTTCATGGTAAACCTTGTAAAATAAGGGAGAATAGCCAAAAGTATTGAGATATAATGTGTAATAACAGCCCATAATGCAATAAATATTGATATAAAAGCATGATGCAAAATGGATGTATCAACTCCCCCAAGCTTAGACCTCGCTTGTCCTCAAGCAGAAGCCAATATCAAAAAATATGTCCACATGTTTAGAGATAGAGGTGTCAATAAAAATAAAATACGGACATGAGGGCATCATGATCATTCTTATAACAGCAACATATATAGATTTTGTCATATGAATTCTTATGCTCAAGTAACAATCAATTCACAATTTCAAGTATGGTTCAGAAACTTCATTGAAAGCTAGCAAACTATAATCTTGGTCATTGAAGAAATTGCAATTTATCGTAACATCACAAAGAGTCAAGAATAGAGCTTTTCAGCAAGTCCACATACTCAACTATCATAGTCTTCTACAATTGCTAAAACTCACGCAATACTTGTGGTTATGGAGTTTCAGCCGGACACTGAGAAAGATAGGGGCTTATTATGTTGCCTCCCAACGTATTCACCTTTAGGTGATGTCAACAATAATAGTCCATGCTAATGAACATCCAATTGGATATATATATCATGATCTTTCAAACACGAGGAGCTTGCCAAAGGATAAAATGAAAAAGGGAAAGGTGAAGATCACCTTGACTCAAGTAAAAAGTAAATACATAAAGTAAGAACATAAAGTAAAAGATAGGCCCTTCCCAGAGGGAAGCAGAGGTTGTCATGCGCTTTTAGGTTTGGATACACAAAATCTTAGTGCGAAAGAACGTCACTTTATATTGCCACTTGTGCATGGACCTTTATTATGCAGTCCGTCGCTTTTATTGCTTCCATAACAAGATCGTATAAAGCTTATTTTCTTTGCACTAATAAGTCATGCATATTTAGAGAGCAATTTTTATTCCTTGCACCGATGACAACTAACTTGAAGGATCTTACTCAATCCATAGGTAGATATGGTGGACTCTCATGGCAAAACTGGGTTTAAGGATATTTGGAAGCACAAGTAGTATCTCTACTTGGTGCTAGGAATTTGGCTAGCATGAGGGGGAAAGGCAAGCTCAACATGTTTGGAAGGTCAATGACAACATACTTTAACTGAGATGTGAGAAAAATAAACCATCACGTTGTCTTCCTTGTCCAACGTCAACTCTTTTAGCATGTCATACCTAATGAGTGCTTCACAATCATAAAATATATCCAAGATAGTATATTTATATGTGAAACTCCTCTTTCCTTATTACTTACTATTAATTGCAATGATGACCAAAACTATGCTTATCATCTCTCAACAACTTTTAAGCCTCATACTTTCTATGTGTGAAGTTATTACCATCCGTAAGATCAATATGAACTCTTTTATTCTTTTTATTCTTTCTATTTTTCTCAAGATCATAGCAAGAAAGCAAAGCACTTGACTCAACACTAATCTTTATTATAGGTAGCTCATGAACTCGATTACAAAAAGAGATCACAAAGCAAAACTCAAAACTACTTGATATCAAAACTTCAATCTACTAGATCAAGATACTACTAAAAGGATCGAACTAAATAAAACGGTAAAGATAGGAGTGTGATGGTGATGCGATACCGGGGCACCTCCCCCAAGCTTGGCAGTTGCCAAGGGGAGTGCCCATACCCATGTGATTATGTCTCGTTCTTCACGGTTGGTGTTATGATCTTCTTGGCGATGATGCCCTTCCGGATACGGTTCTCCTCCTCGAGCTTATTGACTTGTTGTTTGGGGTCCATAATTTCTTTATGGAGCTTGCCCGTAACGGCCAAAGCTCCCTTTACCCATGGATGCTGCATAGATTCTGGAGAACAAGTGAAGCTCTTTTTCATATTTTTATAAGAGAGAAATTTAAAGTTGGAAGGGATGACCGAAGTTGGGATAGCCAAGCTAGGTAGTTCCCCCGTCATGAATTCTGCTTGGAGACGAGAGGTAACTTCTTGGTCTTCCTCCATGGCATATATCCTTTTCAAATCAGCCTCCATCTCATCCTCCGTTGATGGTCCAAAGTGATAAGCATCGCTATTTGCTCCTGGTACTGGTGTTGGGTGAGACACCCGACTCTCCCCGTCTGATTTTTGAGAAGACATCTTGCTCTTGACCTGCAACAGGAGATAGCTCGAAATGAAAACAGAGGATATTTGCGTGATACGGTGGTCAAAACCTTCGGGAGTATAAATAATGAATTTTTACCGACTAAAATACGTAACATGCAAGAAAACGGAGTCCGGGAGGCACACGAGGTACCCACGAGACAGGGGGGCGCGCCCAGTAAGGGTGGGCGCGCCCTCCACTCTCGTGGGGGCCTCGTGTCCCTTTCGGACTACTTCTTTCTTCCTAAAATTCTTAAATAATCCAAAACTGATAATAATTGCCATTGGAGTTGTTTTGGAGTCGGTTTACTTACCGTACCACATACCTATTACTTTTCGGAGTCTGGAACATTCTGGAAAGTGTCCCTTATGTATTCCTCTGGGGTTATGGTTTCAATAATATTAGTTTCAACATTAATAGGATTACCTGAAATATAATGTTTAATTCTTTGACTGTTTACCACCTTCGGACTTGTGCCTTCGAAGTTGTTGATCTTTATTGCACCAGAAAAATAGACCTCCTTGATAACGTAGGGACCTTCCCATTTATAGATAAGTTTTCTTGCAAAAAATCTTAAACAGGAGTTGAATAATAACACATAATCTACTACGTTAAACTCACACTTTTGTATCCTTTTATCATGCCGGCGCTTGACTTTTTCTTTGAATAGCTTGGCATTCTCATAAGCTTGGGCTCTCCATTCATCAGGTGAGCTAATATCAAACAACCTCTTCTAACCGGCAAGTTTGAAGTCAGAATTGAGCTCTTTAATAGCCCAATATGCTTTATATTCAAGTTCAGGAGGTAGATGACAAGCTTTTCCATAAACCATCTTATATGGAGACATACCCATAGGACTTTTGTATGCAGTTCAATAGGCCCATAATGCATCATCAAGTTTTTTGGACCAATTCTTTCTAGATCTATTAACAATCTTTTGCAAAATTAACTTGAGCTCTCTATTGCTCAACTCTACTTGACCACTACACTGCAGATGATAAGGAGATGCGATTCTATGATTAACATCATACTTAGCAAGCATCTTACGGAAAGCACCATGAATAAAATGTGAACCATGCACCATCCATCATAAGATATCTAGGGACTCCAAACCTCGGAAAAATAACTTCTTTAAGCATTTTAATAGAAGTGTTATGATCAGCACTACTAGTTAGAATAGCTTCTACCCACTTAGTAACGTAATCAACAACAACTAAAATATGTGTATAACCATTAGAGGTAGGAAAAGGTCCCATGTAATCAAAGCCCCAAACATCAAAAGGTTCAATAACAAGAGAATAATTCATAGGCATTTCTTGACGTCTACTAATGTTACCTATTCTTTGACATTCATCACAAGATAAGACAAACTTACGAGCATCTTTAAAGAGAGTAGGCCAATAAAAACCAGATTGTAGTACCTTGTGTGCAGTTCTATCTCCAGCGTGATGCCCTCCGTAGGATTCAGAGTGACACTTGCATAGGATCTGTTCATGTTCATGCTCAGGCACACAACGTCTAATAACACCACCTACTCCTTTATAAAGGTGTGGGTCATCCCAAAAGTAATGTCTTAAATCATAAAAGAACTTTGTCTTTTGTTGGTATGTGAAGCTAGGTGGTATAAATTTAGCAACAATATAATTAGCATAATCAGCATACCATAGAGCAGTACGAGAAGCATTAATGACCGCTAATTGTTCATCAGGAAAGCTATCATCAATAGACAGTGGGTCATCAAGAACATTCTCTAACCTAGACAAGTTGTCTGCAATGGGGTTCTCAACTCCCTTTCTATCAACAATATGCAACTCAAATTCTTGGAGCAGGAGAACCCATCTAATGAGTCTAGGCTTAGCGTCTTTATTTTCCATAAGATATTTAATAGCAGCATGATCAGTCTGAATAGTAAATTTGGAATCAACAATATAAGGTCTAAACTTATCACATGCAAACACAGCTGCTAATAATTCTTTTCCATTAGTAGCATAATTTCTTTGGGCAGTATCAAGAGTCTTACTAGCATATTGGATAACATTCAATTTCTTATCAACTCTTTGCCCTAGAACAACACCTACAGCATAATCACTAGCATCACACATAATTTCAAAAGGTAAATTCCAATCTGGTGGCTGAACAACAAGTGCACTGATCAAAGCTTTCTTAAGTATTTCAAATGCTTCTACACAATCATCATCAAAGACAAAAGGGATATCTTTTTTTAACAAATTAGTCAGAAGCCTAGAGATCTTAGAAAAGTCCTTAATGAACCTCCTATAAAAACTGGCATGACCAAGGAAGCTTCTTATACCTTTTATGTCCTTGGGACATGGCATCTTTTCAATAGCATCAACTTTGGCTTTGTCAACTTCAATACCTCTCTCGGAAATCTTATGCCCCAAGACAATGCCTTCATTAACCATAAAGTGACACTTTTCCCAATTTAGAACGAGACTAGTGTCTTCACATCTCTACAAAACTCAATCAAGGTTGCTCAAACAATTATCAAAAGAGGATCCATAAACGGAGAAGTCATCCATGAATACCTCACAAATCTTTTCACAAAAATCAGAGAATATAGCCATCATGCATCTTTGAAAGGTAGCAGGTGCATTACATAAACCAAAAGGCATACGTCTATAAGAAAAGGTACTGAAAGGGCAAGTAAATGTAGTTTTTGATTGATCTCCCGCTGACACAGGTATTTGAGAGAAACCAGAGTAACCATCTAGAAAGCAAAAATGTGTGTCTTTGGATAGTCTTTCTAGCATTTGATCAATAAAAGGTAATGGGTAATGATCTTTCTTAGTAGCCTTATTTAATTTACGAAAATCAATTACCATCCTATAACCTGTAATAATTCTTTGCGGTATCAATTCATCTTTATCATTAGGAACAACGGTAATACCTCCTTTTTAGGAACACAATGGACATGGCTTACCCAATCACTATCAGCAACGGGATAAATTATACCTGCCTCAAGGAGCTTTAGTATCTCCTTTCTTACCACTTCTTTCATCTTGGGATTTAGTCGTCGTTGAGAATCTCTAACTGGTTTGGCATCGTCCTCCAATTTAATTTTGTGTTGGCATAACGTGGGACTAACACCCTTAAGTCATC
Organism: Triticum aestivum; assembly: GCF_018294505.1. Lineage (NCBI taxonomy): Eukaryota > Viridiplantae > Streptophyta > Magnoliopsida > Poales > Poaceae > Triticum > Triticum aestivum. Next base: position 787,128,002 of record NC_057798.1, read on the forward strand.
CAGAGTATATCCAATAGTAGCTTGGGGCTTCTTCAGAGTTTTCAATAATCTTTCTTCTTCTTGCTCTAAAAGGTTAGCACTAATAATAACATGATATATTTTCTTTTCATCAAGATAAGCATACTTCAGATTATCAGGTAAAGGTTTGAGTTCAAACACGGGATCACCCTTGGGTGGAGGGGGATCCCCAAGAATTTCAACGGGAAGATTATGTTTTAGCACCGGAACCTATTTAAGGAATACTTCATCTATTTCCCTTCTTTCCTTCATAAACATATCATTTTCATGGTCTAGCAAATATTGTTCTAACGGATCAGTAGGAGGCACAACAATGGAAGCAAGACCAATTATTTGCTTTACTAGGTAATTCTTTATCACGGGGTTGTCTGCGAAATTTAGCAAAATTAAACTCATGAGTCATATCATCCAAGCTAATCATAACAACATCCTTTTTGCAATCAATCTTAGCTTTAACAGTGTTCAAGAAGGGTCTACCAAATATAATGGGACAAAAGTCATCTGAAGGGGAAGTAAGAACAAGAAAATCGGCAGGGTATTTAACCTTCCCACACAAGACTTCAACATCTCTAACAATCCCAATTGGTGAAATAGTATCTCTATTAGCAAGCTTGATAGTAACATCAATATCTTCTAACTCAATAGGTGCAATGTCATGCATAATTTCTTTATATAAATCATAGGGTATTGCACTAGCGCTAGCACCCATATCACATAAGCCATGATAACAATGATCCCCTATTTTAACAGAAATAATAGGCATGCCTACAACAGGTCTATGTGCCTTAGCATCTGGTTTTGTAATATTAGCAGCTTCATCACAGAAGTAAACAACATGCCCATCTAAATTATCATCCAAGAGATCTTTAACCATAGCAATACTAGATTCAACTTTGATTTGCTCAGGAGGTGTATAAGTTCTAGTATTACTCTTACGAACAACAGTCGAAGTGTTAGCATGATCCTTTATCCTAACAGGAAATGGGGGTTTCTCAACATAAGTAGTAGGAACAATAGGATCACTATAGGTGATAGTCTTTTCTTCAACTGTAATAGGTGCAACTACTTTCACTTCAACAGGAGGATTATATTTAAACCAGTTCTCTTTAGGGAGATCAACGTGAGTAGCAAAAGATTCACAGAAAGAAGCTACTATCTCAGAGTCAAGTCCATACTTAGCGCTAAATCCATGAAAAGCATCGGTATCCATAAAAGATTTAACAGAATCGAACTTAGGTGTCATACCTGACTCCTTACCATCGTCGGAACCCCAATCTTCAGAGTTGCGTTTAATTCTTTCCAATAAGTCCCATTTGAAATCAATAGTCTTTAGCATATAAGAACTAGCACAGGAAGTATCGAGCAGGTTGCGATTATTAAGAGAAAGCCGAGCATAAATTTTTTGAATAATCATTTCCCGGGAGAGCTCATGATTGGGGCATGAATATAACTTTGACTTAAGCCTCCCCCAAGCTTGAGCGATGCTTTCTCCTTCACGAGGCCAGAAATTATATATGTAATTACGATCACGATGAACAAGATGCATAGGATAGAACTTCTGGTGAAATTCCAACTTCAACCGTTTATAATTCCAAGATCTCGTATCATCACATAGCATATACCATGTCAATGCATCTCCCTTCAAAGATAAAGGAAAGACCTTCCTTTTTACAACATCATCGGGAATACCTGCAAGCTTAAATAATCCACAAACTTCATCCACACAGATAAGGTGTAAATTGGGATGCAATGTTCCGTCTCCTATAAATGGATTAGCTAGTAGTTTCTCTATCATACCCGAAGGAATCTCAAAGTAAATATTTTCGTAAAGTTTAGTAGGTTGAGAAGTAACTCTTTGCTCTTCTGGTTGGGGTGAAGATACCCCGAACAAGCCACTCAAAGGATTAGTTTCCATAGTGACAAGTAACAGAAAATTTCAGCACACTAAATAAATGTTTCCTTACCAAGTTCCACTCACCAAAAGCGCTACACTCCCCGGCAACGGCGCCAGAAAAGAGTCTTGATGACCCACAAGTGTAGGGAATCTATCTTAGTCCTTTCAATAAGTAAGAGTGTAGAACCCAACAAGGAGCAGAAGCAAATGATAAGCGGTTTTCAGTAAGGTTTTCTCTGCAATCACTGAAATTGTAGGTGATAGATAGTTTTGTGATAAGATAAGAGTAACGAGTAACAAGTAAACAAAGTAAATAAAGTGCAGCAAGGTGACCCAATCCTTTATGTAGGAAAGGATAAGCTTGGAAAATTTCTACTAATGAGAAAGGAGCTCCCGAGGACACATGGGAATTATCGTCAAGCTAGTTTTCATGACGTTCATATGATTCGCGTTCGGTACTTTGATAATTTGATATGTGGGTGGATTGGTGCTCGGGTACTGCCCTTACTTGGACAAGCATTCCACTTATGATTAACCCCTATTGCAAGCATCCGCAACTACAAAAGAAGTATTAAGGTAAATCTAACCACAACATTAGACATATGGATCCAAATCAGCCCCTAACGAAGCAACACATAAACTAGGGTTTAAGCTTCTGTCACTCTAGCAACCCATCATCTACTTATTACTTCCAATGCCTTCATATAGGCCTAAATAATGGTGAAGTGTCATGTAGTCGACATTCACATAACACCACTAGAGGAGAAACAACATACATCTCATCAAAATATCGAATAAGTACCAAATTCACATGACTACTAATAGCAAGACTTCACCCATGTCCTCAGGAACAAACGTAGCTCATGAAGCATATTCATGTTCATAATCAGAGGTGTAGTAATATGCTAAGGATCTGAACATATGATCTTCCACCAAGCAAACCAATAATTATCAACTACAAGGAGTAATCAACACTACTAGCAACCCACACGTACCAATTTGTGGTTTTGGGTACAAGATTAGATACAAGAGATGAACTAGGGTTCTAGAGGAGATGATGCTGGTGAATATGTTGATGGAGATTGACCCCCTCCCGATGAGAGGATCGTTGGTGATGACGTTGGTCATGATTTCCCCCTCCGGGAGGGAAGTGTCCCCGGCAAAAAAGCTCTTAAAGAGCCCTACATTGGTTCTGCCAAGGTTCCGCCTCGTGGCAGTGGAGTTCCGTCCCGTAAGCTTTCCCACGATTATTTCCAGGGTAAAAGCTTTCATATAGCGGAAGATGGACACCGGAGGGCCACCAGGGGGCCCAGGAAACAGGGGGCGCGCCCAGTAGGGGGGGGGCGCCCCCCCTCCTGGCCAGGGTGTGGACCCCTGATGTATTTCTTTCGCTCAATAATTCTTAATAAATCCAAAAATATGTTTCGTGGAGTTTCAGGACTTTTGGAGCAGTGTAGAATAGGTTTCCAATGTTTGCTCCTTTTCTAGCCAGAATTCCCGCTGCCGACATTCCCCTTCTTCATGGTAAACCTTGTAAAATAAGAGAGAATAGCCATAAGTATTGAGATATAATGTGTAATAACAGCCCATAATGCAATAAATATTGATATAAAAGCATGATGCAAAATGAACGTATCATCGTCACCTCCAGGAATGTCAAGCGCTAGCCTCGAATATGGGTCCATCACTTCATCAACCATTACACGAGTATAGCCCTCTGGAGTCGGGATGCAATGGAAGGTTGCTTCGGGGGTAATTGTAAAAGCAACAGCGTCTGCCACCTTCATGGATATGTTCTTCATTTTGGAGTGTAGCTCACAGTTAGTGTTCTCTATGATGTCATCCACAGGGTATGCATCTAGCAGTGTGTCGCCCAGGGCGGAACCAACGTTGCTTCTCGGCATGGATGGGACGGTGTGATGACCCACAAGTGTAGGGGATCTATCGTAGTCGTTTCGATAAGTAAGAGTGTAGAACCCAACGAGGAGCAGAAGGAAATGATAAGCGGTTTTCACTAAGGTTTTCTCTGCAAGCACTAAAATTGTAGGTGATAGATAGTTTTGTGATAAGATAAATAGTAACGAGTAACAAGTAAACAAAGTAAATAAAGTGCAGCAAGGTGGACCAATCCTTTATGTAGAAAAGGATAAGCCTGGACAATTTCTACTAATGAGAAAGGGCTCCCGAGGACACATGGGAATTATCGTCAAGCTAGTTTTCATCACGTACATATGATTCGCGTTCGGTACTTTGATAATTTGATATGTGGGTGGACCGGTGCTTGGGTACTGCACTTACTTGGACAAGCATCCCACTTATTATTAACCCCTGTTGCAAGCATCCACAACTACTAAAGAAGTATTAAGGTAATCCTAACCCCAGCATTAGACATATGGATCCAAATCAGCCCCTAACGAAGCAACGCATAAACTAGGGTTTAAGCTTCTTTCACTCTAGCAACCCATCATCTACTCATTAATTCCCAATGACTTCCTCTAGGCCTAAATAATGGTGAAATGTCATGTAGTCGACGTTCACATAACACCACTAGAGGAGAGACAACATACATCTCTGCAAAATATCGAACGAATACCAAATTCACATGACTACTAATAGCAAGACTTCACCCATGTCCTTAGGAACAAACGTAACTACTAACAAGGCATATTCATGTTCATAATCAGAGTTGTAATAATATGCATTAAGGATATGAACATATGATCTTCCACGAAGTAAGCCAATAAGTATCAACTACAAGGAGTAATCAACACTACTAGCAACCAACAGGTACCAATTTGTGGTTTTGGATACAATATTGGATACAAGATATGAACTAGGGTTTGAGAGGAGATGCTGTTGGTGAAGATGTTGATGGAGATTGACCCCCTCCCGATGAGAGGATTGTTGGTGGTGATGTTTGTGATGATTTCCCCCTCCCGGAGGGAAGCGTCCCCGGCAGGACAGCTCTGCCAGAGCCCTAGATTGGTTCCGCCAAGATTCCGCCTCGTGGCGGCGGAGTTTCATCTCGTAAACTTGCCCACGATTTTTTCCAGGGTAAAAGCTTTCATATAGCGGAAGATGGACACCGGAGGGCCACCAGGGGGCCCAGGAGACAGGGAGCGTGCCCAGTAGGGGGGGGGGCTCCCCCCACCCTCCTAGCCAGGGTGTGGGCCCCCTGATGTATTTCTTTCGCTAAATAATTCTTAATAAATCCAAAAATATGTTTTGTGGAGTTTCATGACTTTTGGAGAAGTGCAGAATAGGTTTCCAATGTCTGCTCCTTTTCCAGCCAGAATTCCCGCTGTCGGCATTCCCCCTCTTCATGGTAAACCATGTAAAATAAGAGAGAATAGCCATAAGTATTGAGATATGATGTGTAATAACAGCCCATAATGCAATAAATATTGATATAAAAGCATGATGCAAAATGGACATATCAACTCCCCCAAGCTTAGACCTCGCTTGTCCTCAAGCGGAAGCCGATATCGAAAAATATGTCCACATGTTTAGAGATAGAGGTGTCGATAAAAATAAAATACGGACATGAGGGCATCATGATCATTCTTATAACAGCAACATATATAGATTTTGTCATATGAATTCTTATGCCCAAGTAACAATCAATTCACGATGTCAAGTATGGTTCAGAAACTTCATTGAAAGCTAGCAAACTATAATCTCGGTCATTGAAGCAATTGCAATTTATCGTAACATCACAAAGAGTCAAGAATAGAGCTTTTCAGGAAGTCCACATACTCAACTATCCTATAGTCTTCTACAATTGCTAATACTCACGCAATACTTGTGGTTATGGAGTTTCAGCTGGACACTGAGAAAGATAGGGGCTTATTATGTTGCCTCCCAACGTATTCACCTTTAGGTGATGTCAACAATAATATTCGATGCTAATGAACATCCAATTGGATATATATATATATATATATATACATATATATATATATATATATATATATATATATATCATGATCTTTCAAACACAAGGAGCTTGCCAAAGGATAAAATGAAAAACGGAAAGGTGAAGATCACCTTGACTCAAGTAAAAAGGAAAAACATAAAGTAAGGACATAAAGTAAAAGATAGGCCCTTCGCAGAGGGAAGCAGAGGTTGTCATGCACTTTTAGGGTTGGATACACAAAATCTTAGTATGAAAGAACGTCACTTTATATTGCCACTTGTGTATGGACCTTTATTATGCAATCCATCGCTTTTATTGCTTCCATAACAAGATCGTATAAAGCTTATTTTCTCCACACTAATAAGTCATGCATATTTAGAGAGCAATTTTTATTGCTTGCACCGATGACAACTTACTTGAAGGATCTTACTCAATCCATAGGTAGATATGGTGGACCCTCATGGCAAAACTGGGTTTAAGGATATTTGGAAGCACAAGTAGTATCTCTACTTGGTGCTAGGAATTTGGCTAGCATGAGGGGGAAAGGCAAGCTCAACATGTTTGGGAGGTCAATGACAACATACTTTAACTGAGATATGAGAAAACATAAACCATTACGTTGTCTTCCTTGTCCAACGTCAACTCTTTTAGCATGTCATACTTAATGAGTGCTTCACAATCATAAAAGATGTCCAAGATAGTATATTTATATTTGTAACCCCTCTTTCCTTATTACTTCCAATTAATTGCAACGATGACCAAAACTATGCTTATCATCTCACAACAACTTTTAAGCCTCATACTTTCTTTGTGTGAAGTTATTACACTAGTAGAAAAAGGGTCAAATGTGAAGCACAATAGTGCCGGTTTGAATTTCAGCCGGCACTAATGTGTACATTAGTGCCGGTTTGTGGCGGCGATCAATAGCACCGATTTGTGGCGAACCTTTAGTACCGGTTCATGCCACGAACCGGTACTAAAGAGGCTGTGTCAGCCTGCGGTCAGGCTATGGCCCCACCATTACCATTTAGTGCCGGTTCGTACCACGAACCGGTACTAATGAGGTTATGGCAAGCTGTTTTTAGTCCCACCTCGCTCCCCTAACAAGCCTTTTACCACCTTAAATATGTTATTTCTCAAACTATCACAAGCACTTGGTCTTCATTGAACTCTATGTGTAGAATTTGTGGCCGCAATATGAGTCTTCATCGGTTTATAAATCGTTGATGACTCACATTGACAATTCAGATTGTACACACAAAGATCATTGATGATCAAAGTATTTTTGATGTTATAAGATCATATTGACAATTTAGACTGTAAAGAAATATAAGATCATGATCTAAATGCTCTTATATTTTTTGCGTTCAGTATGCACCAACTGCTAGGCGGGAGGAGCTGTTTAGTACCGGTTCGTGGCGAACCTTTAGCACCGGTTCGTGCCACGAACTGGTACTAATGAGGTTGTGTCAGGTAAGGCTGGGGCCCCACGAGCACCTTTAGTACCCGTTCATGGATGAACCAGTACTATAGTTTCTTAGTAAGCTGTTTTTTAGTCCCACCTCGCGAAGAGAGAGGGACTAGGAGCGGTTTATAAGCACTGAGTGCAGAGACGATGAAGAAGAGGCTCAATGCTCACGTTGCTTTGCTTCAAGCCTTCAGGAATATGGTAGACTGCACGGAGCTATGCGCAGTGCAGTTTACACTATTCCGAAAGGCTTGAAGCAAATTAACGAGCATTGCACCTCTTTTTTATTTTTAATAACTTATTACAACTCCAGACTTCTTCTGTTATGGCAAAAACTAATTGCACATCGGCATTTCTTTTCTTTAAACTTTGCTTATAACTCCAGACTTTGACCATCAAGTTTTGCAGAAAAGAAAAAATAGCAGGAAAAAAAACTATAGTTGAAAAGAAAAAAACTATATAAAATGACCGTGAAATTGAAAATCACTACAAAATGAACTCTGAAAATGTTGAATTTTGGCAAACTAGATGAAAAACTACTCAGAAATAAATAGAAGAAAATAAATATAACAGATAAAAAACTATACAAAAAACTACGCAGAAATAAATAGAAGAAAATAAATCAGAAAAGAAAAAACTATAAAAAAAATTGGGGCGCTGCCCTGTGGGCCTGCTAGGCCACGGGCGTGCAATTACAGGCTTTAAAGGCCCAGCAGACTCACACGGCAGCGCGCAGAATTTAGGCCCACAAGTCTGCTATATAGAGGAGTTCAAAGAGGTAGCCGCGGCTGGGTTTATAAACCAGTGCGGCTGCCCTTCGCCCGGTGAGGTGGGACTAAACTTTGGGGTGGCAGCGCGAGGCCTTTAGTACCGGTTGGTGGCTCCAACCGGTACAAAAGACCACCCTTTAGTACCGGTTGGAGCCACCAACCGGTACTAAAGGCCTGCTCTTCCCGCCTCTTGGCCTGGCCAAAGTTGGCCTTTAGTACCGGTTGGTGGCTCCAACCGGTACTAAAGGCCCACCCTATATATATAGCACTTACGAAAATTTCAGTTACATCTCCCCACTTTCGTCTCCAACCTCTCGACATCGCCGCGCGCTGCTCGATCCCGTCGTCGCCGCCCGTCGCCCGTCGTCCGTCGTCATCGTCGCTGTCCCCGCCGCCGCCCGTCATCGTCGTCGTCTCGCGCCGCCGCCTTGAACGCCGCTGCCATCCGTCG
>NC_057798.1:787137228-787175899 GCF_018294505.1 Triticum aestivum
GTTTAATGTTTCACCTAAGTGGGATAAGTCTGAGAAAGAGATGGAGGATTAGAACTAGTTTATTTTTAGTAAATGCTTAGTTGAACTAGTTGAATTAATATATAGAACTAGTTTATTTTTAGTAAATGCTTAGTTGAACTAGTTGAATTAATATATAGAACTAGTTTATTTTTAGTAAATGCTTAGTTGAACTAATTGAATTAATATAACTAGTTTATTTTTAGTAAATGCTTAGTTGAACTAATTGAATTAATATAACTAGTTTATTTTTAGTAAATGCTTATTTGAATTAATAGAAGTAGTTGAATTAATTGAATTAGTAAGTGTTTAATGTTTCGCCTAATATCAACATAGGAAATGTCGTCTGACGACGGAAAAAAATTCGGTATGTGCACATACTGTGAAGACAAGCGCGGCCAGTGCGACAGAAATTTCCTTGTTGATGGTAGGCGATTCAGCATCAAGTTGGATGAGACTTTCGAATTCGATACAGTAAGTCACAATGACAAGTCTGTTTTCGTAATTAAGCATGACTTATATATGCTTCATTTGCCTGACTTATAATTTTTAATTTTCACTATTCTACTAGCGCATCCCATGCCATGCAAGAATTTTTGTCTTGGATAAGATAGGTTTCAAAGATATGAAAACTATGGAGGTAAAGAGAGCTTACCTGAAAACTGAGCATGATGGTTATACTTTCAACGTCAAAGTATACAATGCACACACGTACACCTATTTTGAATGCAAAACTTGGCAAGCACTATGCAAGGCTTATGCATTTGAGCCTGGTATGGTTATCACCTTTGATATTCGTCCAGAAGATGATATTGAAGGTAATAGAGACATATGGGTCGATGTGCAGACGCCTCCAGTTCTACCATTATGTGAGTTCTTCTCAAATATATTTTTGTCTTTGATATTGCTTATTTCAAAAATAACTGACAACTAATTTCTATTGACAGCTTATCTCCATTCAACCAAACATGTCCGGCGCTTGGTAGACAGGACCTTCTACTGTCCCGGAGCTGAACTAAACTGCGAGGAGATAAGTCATTATGTTTCATGGCTTGAGGATCTTCATACTGTCAAGACAAATTTTTTTCCTGCACTTGGAAATGTTAGTACTCAAAACGTGCGACCAATAGTGATGGTATTGAACTACAGTCACATCTATTTAGGAATGATGGTAAGATATTTACTATTTGTCCTCAGTGCATATTTTGCATACATATTTTTTGTAAACTTTCATTGCTGAGTATATTAATTAAGAACTATACGATGTTCTTCAACAGGGACTCCCGATGACAGTTGTGCCTCATGGGATCGAGACTAAAGGTCAGATGTCAATTGTTAGCTTAAGGCCAAGATATCCTGCATTGCACATGAATGCATTCAGGATTTCTAGAAGCGATGAATGCTTAATAGTGAAAGATTGGAGGAAAATTGTTAATGATCGCAGAGAAGTACTAGGGGCAGCAATGAGAAGCGCAACCCACGATTAGGAGACAGGTTCATCGGCATGCTCCAGTATGATCAATCAGGAGAGCTATACATGTTCTATGCTATTTTACCAGAGAGAGAGAGAGTAGCTAGCAGGAGTGATTTAGCTAGTTCTTCATGCTGCTCTTAATTAGTACTTGGCCTTTCATGTCCGTGTTCTTCGTTCTGAACTTAAGTGATTTGCTTTTGTGGTGTTATATATGAACGCTTATAATATCATGACAATCATGTTGAACTCGATGATTGGTTTTACTAGAAATTCTATTTATATATATATATATGCATAACGTTTACAATGTGTAGTATCGTAAAATACCAGCAAACGAAAAAGAATTAAAATGGAAACACAAAATTAAATGAAAAAGAAATCATAAAACTAAAAACCCCCAAACCTTATAGTACCGGTTGGTGTTACCAACCGGTACTAAAGGGCTCCAGGCCCCCGGAGCTGGCTCGTGCCACGTGGTTGCCCTTTAGCACCGGTTCGTGCAGAACCGGTACTAAAGGGGGGGGGGCTTTAATGACCACACTTTAGTGCCGGTTATGGAACCGGCACTAAAGGGCCTTACGAACCGGTGCTATTGCCCGGTTCTGCACTAGTGTTACCATCCATAAGATCAATACCAACTCTTTTATTCTTTTTGTTCTTTCTATTTTTCTCAAGATCATAGCAAGAAAGCAAAGCCCTTGACTCAACACTAATCTTTATTATAGATAGCTCACGGACTCGATTACAAAAAGAGATCACAAAGCAAAACTCAAACTACTTGATATCAAAACTTCAATCTACTAGATCAAGATACTACTAAAAGGATCGAACTAAATAAAACGGTAAAGGTAGGAGTGTGATGGTGATACAATATCGGGGCACCTCCCCCAAGCTTGGCAGTTGCCAAGGGGAGTGCCCATACTCATGTGATTATGTCCTCAGAGGTGATGAAGGTGGTAATAATGATGGTGGATAATCGCAGATTGAGCATAAAAGCTCCTCCAGCTTGCGAATAATGCCCTTGAGTCCGGCGATATGATCCTTCAACAGAATATTCTCCTGTGTCAGATACTTGTTCTGTATGCGAGCTAACTCTATCATCTTGAAAGCTTCAATCTCTGTTGGAGTAAAGAGGTTAGGTAAAAGTTGAGGGATGGCTTCTTCCACCGTCGGAACTTGAACCTCCATGGCCTTCTGGATCCCTTCATCCTTGTGGGTCTCCTCTGGTTCTTCTCTTTTCAGCTCTATCTTCAATAGCCAAGCATCCTTGTCTTCATTGTTGAGGAAGGGTGACGCCATGGTGCTCTAGCTCTAAAATAGAAACAGCTCGAAACGAAAACAGAGGATATTTGCGTGATACGGTGGTCAAAACCTTCGAGAGTATATATAATGAATTTTTACCGACTAAAATACGTAACATGCAGGAAAACGGAGTCCGGGAGGCACACGAGGTGGCCACGAGATAGTGGGGCGCGCCCAGTAACGGTGGGCGCCCCCTCCACTCTTGTGTGGGCCTCGTGTCCCTTTCGGACTACTTCTTCCTTCCTAAAATTCTTAAATAATCCAAAACTGATAAAAATTGTCATTGGAGTTGTTTTGGAGTTGGTTTACTTACCGTACCACATACCTATTCCTTTTCGGAGTCTGGAACGTTCTGGAAAGTGTCCCTTATGTATTCCTCCGGGGTTACGGTTTCAATAATATTAGTTTCAACATTAATAGGATTACCTGAAATATAATGTTTAATTCTTTGACCGTTTACCACCCTCGGACTTGTGCCTTCGAAGTTGTTGATCTTTATGGCACCAGAACGATAGACCTCCTCGATAACGTAGGGACCTTCCCATTTAGAGAGAAGCTTTCCTGCAAAAAATCTTAAACAAGAGTTGAATAATAACACATAATCTCCTACGTTAAACTCATGCTTTTGTATCCTTTTATCATGCCAGCGCTTAACTTTTTCCTTGAATAGCTTGGCATTCTCATAAGCTTGGGCTCTCCATTCATCAAGTGAGCTAATATCAAACAACCTCTTCTCACCGGCAAGTTTGAAGTCATAATTGAGCTCTTTAATATCCCAATATGCTTTATGTTCAAGTTCAAGAGGTAGATGACAAGCTTTTCCATAAACCATCTTATATGGAGACATACCCATGGATTTTTGTATGCAGTTCTATAGGCCCATAATGCATCATCACGTTTTTTGGACCAATTCTTTCTAGATCTATTAACAGTCTTTTGCAAAATTAACTTGAGCTCTCTATTGCTCAACTCTACTTGACCACTAGACTGCAGATGATAAGGAGATGCGATTCTATGATTAACATCATACTTAGCAAGCATCTTACGGAAAGCACCATGAATAAAATGTGAACCACCATCAGTCATAAGATATCTAGGGACTCCAAACCTCGGAAAAATAACTTCTTTAAGCATTATAATGGAAGTGTTATGATCAGCACTACTAGTTGGAATAGCTTCTACCCACTTAGTAACGTAATCAACAACAACTAAAATATGTGTATAAGCATTAGAGGCAGGAAAAGGTCCCATATAATCAAAGCCCCAAACATCAAACGGTTCAATAATAAGAGAATAATTCATAGGCATTTCTTGACGTCTACTAATGTTACCTATTCTTTGACATTCATCACAAGATAAGACAAACTTACGAGCATCTTTGAAGAGAGTAGGCCAATAGAAACCAGATTGCAGTACCTTGTATGCAGTTCTATCTCCAGCGTGGTGCCCTCCGTAGGATTCAGAGTGACACTTGCGTAGGTTCTGTTCCTGTTCATGCTCAGGCACACAACGTCTAATAACACCATCTACTCCTTCTTTATAAAGGTGTGGGTCATCCCAAAAGTAATGTCTTAAATCATAAAAGAACTTTTTCTTTTGCTGGTATGTGAAGCTAGGTGGTATAAATTTAGCAACAATATAATTAGCATAATCAGCATACCATGGAGCAATACGAGAAGCATTAATGACCGCTAATTGTTCATCAGGAAAGCTATCATCAGTAGGCAGTGGGTCATCAAGAACATTCTCTAACCTAGACAAGTTGTCTGCAACGGGGTTCTCAGCTCTGTTTCTGTCAATAATATGCAAATCAAATTCTTGGAGCAGGAGAACCCATCTAATGAGTCTAGGCTTAGCGTCTTTCTTTTCCATAAGATATTTAATAGTAGCATGATCAGTGTGAATAGTAACTTTGGAATCAACAATATAAGGTCTAAACTTATCACATGCAAACACAACTGCTAAGAATTCTTTTTCAGTAGTAGCATAATTTCTTTGGGCAGTATCAAGAATCTTACTAGCATACTGGATAACATTCAATTTCTTATCAACTCTTATCCCTAGAACAGCACCTACATCATAATCACTAGCATCACACATAATTTCAAAAGGTAAATTCCAATCAGGTGGCTGAACAATAGGTGCAGTGATCAAAGCTTTCTTAAGTATTTCAAATGCTTCTACACAATCATCATCAAAGACAAAAGGGATATCTTTTTGCAACAAAGTAGTCAGAGGCCTAGTGATCTTAGAAAAGTCCTTAATGAACCTCCTATAAAACCGGCATGACCAAGGAAACTTCTTATACCTTTTATGTCCTTGGGACATGGCATCTTTTCAATAGCATCAACTTTGGCTTTCTCAACTTCAATACCTCTCTCGGAAATCTTATGCCCCAAGACAATGCCTTCATTAACCATAAAGTGACACTTTTCCCAATTTAGAACGAGACTAGTGTCTTCGCATCTCTGCAAAACTCGATCAAGGTTGCTCAAACAATTATCAAAAGAGGATCCATAAACGGAGAAGTCATCCATTAATACCTCACAAATCTTTTCACAAAAATCAGAGAATATAGCCATCATGCATCTTTGAAAGGTAGCAGGTGCATTACATAAACCAAAAAGCATACGTCTATAAGCAAAGGTACCGAAAGGGTAAGTAAAAGTAGTTTTTGATTGATCTCCCGCTGACACATGTATTTGAGAGAAACCAGAATAACCATCTAGAAAGCAAAAATGTGTGTGCTTGGATAGTCTTTCTAGCATTTGATCAATAAAAGGTAATGGGTAATGATCTTTCTTAGTAGCCTTATTTAATTTACGAAAATCAATTACCATCCTGTAACCTGTAATAATTCTTTGCGGGTTCAATTCATCTTTATCATTAGGAACAACAGTAATACCTCGTATCATCACATAGCCTATACCATGTCAATGCATCTCCCTTCAAAGATAAAGGGAAGACCTTCCTTTTGACACCATCATCGGGAATAGCTGCAAGCTTAAATAATCCACAAACTTCATCCACAAAGATAAGGTGTAAATCAGGATGCAATATTCCGTCTCGTGTAAATGGATTAGCTAGCAGTTTCTCTATCATACCCGAAGGAATCTCAAAGTAAATATTTTCATAAAGTTTAGTAGGTTGATGATCAACTCTTTGCTCTTCTGGTCGGGGTGAAGATACCCCAAACAAGCCCCTCAAAGGATTAGTTTCCATAGTGACAAGTAACAGAAAATTTCAGCACACTAAATAAATATTTCCTTAGCAAGTTCCACTCACCAAAAGCGCTACACTCCCCGGCAACGGCGCCAGAAAAGAGTCTTGATGACCCACAAGTGTAGGGGATCTATCTTAGTCCTTTCGATAAGTAAGAGTGTCGAACCAAACAAGGAGCAGAAGGAAATGATAAGCGGTTTTCAGTAAGGTTTTCTCTGCAAGAACTAAAATTGTAGGTGATAGATAGTTTTGTGATAAGATAAATAGTAATGAGTAACAAGTAAACAAAGTCAATAAAGTGCAGCAAGGTGGCCCAATCCTTTATGTAGCAAAGGATAAGCCTGGACAATTTCTACTAATGATAAAGGAGCTCCCGAGGACACATGGGAATTATCGTCAAGCTAGTTTTCATCACGTTCATATGATTTGTGTTCGGTACTTTGATAATTTGATATGTGGGTGGACCGGTGCTCGGGTACTGCCCTTACTTGGACAAGCATCCCACTTATGATTAACCACTATTGCAAGCATCCGCAACTACAAAAGAAGTATTAAGGTAAACCTAACCACAACATTAGACATATGGATCCAAATCAGCCCCTAAAGAAGCAACACATAAACTAGGGTTTAAGCTTCTATCACTCTAGCAACCCATCATCTACTTATTACTTCCCAATTCCATCCTCTAGGCCCAAATAATGGTGAAGTGTCATGTAGTCGACGTTCACATAACACCACTAGAGGAGAGACAACATACATCTCACCAAAATATCGAACAAATACCAAATTCACATGACTACTAATAGCAAGACTTCACCCATGTCCTCAGGAACAAACGTAACTACTCACAAAGCATATTCATATTCATAATCAGAGGTGTAATAATATGCATTAAGGATCTGAACATATGATCTTCCACCAAGTAAACCAATAAGTATCAACTACAAGGAGTAATCAACACTACTAGCAACCCACAGGTACCAATTTGTGGTTTTGGAGGTTTGAGAGGAGATGGTGCTAGTGAAGAATTTAATGGAGATTGACCCCCTCCCGATGAGAGGATCGTTGGAGATGACGTTGGTGCTGATTTCCCCCTCCTGGAGGGAAGTGTCCCCGGCAGAACAGCTCTCCCAGAGCCCTAGATTGGTTCCGCCAAGGTTCCGCCTCGTGGCGGCGGAGTTTCGTCCCGTAAGCTTTCCCACGATTTTTTCCAGGGTAAAAGCCTTCATATAGCGGAAGATGGACACGGGAGGGCCACCAGGGGGCCAAGGAGACAGGGGGCGCGCCCAGTAGGGGGTGGGTTCCCCCACCCTCCTGGCCAGGGTGTGGGCCCCCTGATGTATTTCTTTCGCTCAATAATTCTTAATAAATCCAAAATTATGTTTTGTGGAGTTTCAGGACTTTTGGAGCAGTGCAGAATAGGTTTCCAATGTTTGCTCTTTTTCCAGCCAGAATTCCCGCTGCCGGCATTCCCCCTCTTCATGGTAAACCTTGTAAAATAAGAGAGATTAGCCATAAGTATTGAGATATAATGTGTAATAGCAGCCCATAATGCAATAAATATTGATATAAAAGCATGATGCAAAATGGACGTATCATCGTCACCTCCAGGAATGTCAAGCGCTAGCCTCGAATATGGGTCCATCACTTCATCATCCATGACAAGAGCATAGCCCTCTGGAATCGGGATGCAATGAAAAGTCGCTTCGGGGGTAATTGTAAGAGCAACGGCATCCGCCACCTTCATGGATATGTTCTTCATTTTGGAGTGTAGCTCACGGTTCGTGTCCTCTATGATGTCATCCGCAGGGTATGTATCCATCAGTGTGTCGCCCGTGGCGGAACCAACGCTGCTTCTCGGCATGGATGGGAAGGTGTGATGACCCACAAGTGTAGGGGTTCTATCGTAGTCCTTTCGATAAGTAAGAGTGTCGCACCCAATGAGGAGCAGAAGGAAATGATAAGTGGTTTTCAGTAAGGTTTTCTCTGCAAGCACTGAAATTGTAGGTGATAGATAGTTTTCTGATAAGATAAAAAGTAATGAGTAACAAGTAAACAAAGTAAATAAAGTGCAGCAAGGTGGTCCAATCCTTTATGTAGGAAACGATAAGCCTGGACAATTTCTACTAATGAGAAAGGAGCTCCCAAGGACACATGGGAATTATCATCAAGCTAGTTTACATCACGTTCATATGATTCGTGTTCGGTACTTTGATAATTTGATATGTGGGTGGACCGGTGCTTGGGTACTGCCCTTACTTGGTCAAACATCCCACTTATGATTAACCCCTATTGCAAGCATCCGCAACTACAAAAGAAGTATTAAGGTAAACCTAACCACAACATTAGACATATGGATCCAAATCAGCCCCTAACGAAGGAACGCATAAACTAGGGTTTAAGCTTCTGCCACTCTAGCAACCCATCATCTACTTATTACTTCCCAATGCCTTCCTCTAGGCCCAAATAATGGTGAAGTGTCATGTAGTTGACGTTCAAAAAACACCACTAGAGGAGAGACAACATACATCTCATCAAAATATCGAACGAATACCAAATTCACATGACTACTAATAGCAAGACTTCACCCATGTCCTCAGGAACAAACGTAACTACTCACAAAGCATATTCATGTTCATAATCAGAGGTGTAATAATATGCATTAAGGATCTGAACATATTATCTTCCACCAAGTAAACCAATAAGTATCAACTACAAGGAGTAATCAACACTACTAGCAACCCACAGGTACTAATTTATGGTTTTGGATACAATATTGGATACAAGAGATGAACTAGGGTTTGAGACGAGATGGTGCTGGTGAAGATGTTGATGGAGATTGACCCCCTCCCGATGAGAGGATCGTTGCTGATGATGTTGGTGATGATTTCCCCCTCCCGGAGGGAAGTGTCCCCGGCAGAACAACTCTGCCAGAGCCCTAGATTGGTTCCGCCAAGGTTCCGCCTCATGGCGGCGGAGTTTCGTCACGTAAACTTGCCCATGATTTTTTCCAGGGTAAAATACTTCATATAGCGGAAGATGGACACCGGAGGGCCACCAGGGGGCCCAGGAGATAGGGGGCGCGCCCAATAGGGGGGCGCGCCCCCACCCTCCTGGCCAGGGTGTGGGCCCCATGATGTATTTCTTTCGCTCAATAATTCTTAATAAATCCAAAATTATGTTTCATGGAGTTTTAGGGCTTTTGGAGTAGTGCAGAATAGGTTTCCAATGTTTGCTCCTTTTCCAGCCAGAATTCCCGGTGCCGGCATTCCCCCTGTTCATGGTAAACCATGTAAAATAAGAGAGAATAGCCATAAGTATTGAGATATAATGTGTAATAGCAGCCCATAATGCAATAAATATTGATATAAAAGCATGATGCAAAATGGACGTATCATCGTCACCTCCAGGAATGTCAAGCGCTAGCCTCGAATATGGGTCCATCACTTCATCATCCATGACAAGAGCATAGCCCTCTGGAATCGGGATGCAATGAAAAGTCGCTTCGGGGGTAATTGTAAGAGCAACAGCATCCGTCACCTTCATGGATATGTTCTTCATTTTGGAGTGTAGCTCACGGTTCGTGTCCTCTATGATGTCATCCGCAGGGTATGTATCCAGCAGTGTGTCGCCCGTGGCGGAACCAATGCTGCTTCTCGGCATGGATGGGAAGGTGTGATGACCCACAAGTGTAGGGGTTCTATCGTAGTCCTTTCGGTAAGTAAGAGTGTCGAACCCAACGAGGAGCAGAAGGAAATGATAAGCGGTTTTTAGTAAGGTTTTCTCTGCAAGCACTGAAATTGTAGGTGATAGATAGTTTTCTGATAAGATAAAAAGTAATGAGTAACAAGTAAACAAAGTAAATAAAGTGCAGCAAGGTGGTCCAATCCTTTATGTAGGAAACGATAAGCCTGGACAATTTCTACTAATGAGAAAGGAGCTCCCAAGGACACATGGGAATTATCATCAAGCTAGTTTACATCACGTTCATATGATTCGCGTTCGGTACTTTGATAATTTGATATGTGGGTGGACCGGTGCTTGGGTACTGCCCTTACTTGGTCAAACATCCCACTTATGATTAACCCCTATTGCAAGCATCCGCAACTACAAAAGAAGTATTAAGGTAAACCTAACCACAACATTAGACATATGGATCCAAATCAGCCCCTAACGAAGGAACGCATAAACTAGGGTTTAAGCTTCTGCCACTCTAGCAACACATCATCTACTTATTACTTCCCAATGCCTTCCTCTAGGCCCAAATAATGGTGAAGTGTCATGTAGTTGACATTCAAAAAACACCACTAGAGGAGAGACAACATACATCTCATCAAAATATCGAACGAATACCAAATTCACATGACTACTAATAGCAAGACTTCACCCATGTCCTCAGGAACAAACGTAACTACTCACAAAGCATATTCATGTTCATAATCAGAGGTGTAATAATATGCATTAAGGATCTGAACATATTATCTTCCACCAAGTAAACCAATAAGTATCAACTACAAGGAGTAATCAACACTACTAGCAACCCACAGGTACTAATTTGTGGTTTTGGATACAATATTGGATACAAGAGATGAACTAGGGTTTGAGACGAGATGGTGCTGGTGAAGATGTTGATGGAGATTGACCCCCTCCCGATGAGAGGATCGTTGCTGATGATGTTGGTGATGATTTCCCCCTCCCGGAGGGAAGTGTCCCCGGCAGAACAGCTCTGCCAGAGCCCTAGATTGGTTCCGCCAAGGTTCCGCCTCATGGCGGCGGAGTTTCGTCACGTAAACTTGCCCATGATTTTTTCCAGGGTAAAATACTTCATATAGCGGAAGATGGACACCGGAGGGCCACTAGGGGGCCCAGGAGATAGGGGGCGCGCCCAGTAGGGGGGCGCGCCCCCACCCTCCTGGCCAGGGTGTGGGCCCCATGATGTATTTCTTTCGCTCAATAATTCTTAATAAATCCAAAATTATGTTTCATGGAGTTTTAGGGCTTTTGGAGCAGTGCAGAATAGGTTTCCAATGTTTGCTCCTTTTCCAGCCAGAATTCCCGGTGCCGGCATTCCCCCTGTTCATGGTAAACCTTGTAAAATAACAGAGAATAGCCATAAGTATTGAGATATAATGTGTAATAAGAGCCCATAATGCAATAAATATTGATATAAAAGCATGATTCAAAATGGACGTATCACGGTGCTATCCAATGCTTTACGATTATCCGGTTGATGCTGCCGCTGCTGAGACCCCGTTTCCTGGATTAGTGAGTCGATCTGCAACTAGTGCTGCTGGAATTTGAGCGCCAAGTCTGCGTGCCTTGCTTCTAGGCCTTGAAGGGTAAGGGAGTCCCGGATTAGGGGGTGTCCGGATAGCCGGACTATAACCTTTGGCTAGACTCCTGGACTATGAAGATACAAGATTGAAGACTTCGTCTAGTGTCCGGATGGGACTTTCCTTGGCGTGGAAGGCAAGCTTGGCGATACGGATATGTAGATCTTCTCCCATTTTAACCGACTCTGTGTAACCCTAGCCCTCTCCGTGTCTATATAAACCGTAGGGTTTTAGTCCGTAGGAAGCACAACAATCATACAATAGGCTAGCTTCTAGGGTTTAGCCTCTCTGATCTCGTGGTAGATCTACTCTTGTACTACCCATATCATCAATATTTATCAAGGAGTAGGGTTTTACCTCCATCGAGAGGGCCCGAACCTGGGTAAAAAGATCGTGTCCCTTGTCTCCTGTTACCATCCGCCTAGACGCACAGTTCAGGACCCCCTACCCGAGATCCGCCAGTTTTGACACCGACAAAGGGTGTTCTGCGTCCTGCTTCCTCTGCTCCTCGTCCAGCTTCGTCTTCTTCTCCTCCTCCATCTTCTTTCTTGCACGGGTCCTGTAGTCGTCATTCCACTCCGAAAAGCCCTCATACCAGGGAATAATGCCCATGCCTCTTGTTCTTCCCGGGTGTTCAGGATTTTCCAGGGCACACGTAAGCTCGTCGTTGTCTCTGTTGGGCGTGAACATCCCCTTTCGAGCATCTTCTATTGTGTCAAGTATCTTTTGTTCGGCTCCTTTTAGACTTGCCTTCTCTGAAACCAGGCCTGTCTTCGGGTCCAATGCCCCCATGCGCATAGAACCAAGTTCTGCACCTGGGGGGCCAGCTCCTAGTAACCGGAGTGACCCATGTATCCTCCATCTCTTGCCCACACTTATCCCACTTAGGCATTCCCACCGCGTAGCCACCTGGACCCACCCTATGGAACTGCGTTTTCTTTGCGGCATTGGCCTTGTTTTTTCTCGACCGTTCCTTGAATTTCATGAAATCGGCCCAGTGTTCTCTTTGCTTCTCCAGTGTTCCAATGAATTCTGGAGTCTTCCTTTCTGCAGCGAGGTTGTTGGCCCATACCGTTTTCTTGTGGGTGTTGAATGCAATTGCCATCTTCTTAAGAGCAGCGGCCTTGACTTTCTGCACATCTGCTTCAGTGAAATAATCTGGTAGGGTGAAATGTTCCATCAGTGACTCCCAAATGTTTTTTTTGCTCTATCGTCGACCCAAGTAACACCTGGACGTTTAGTTTTTGGCTCTTTCCATTCTTGAATAGAGATCGGGAGTAGGTCCTTCACAAGAACTCCTCACTGACGAGTCCACTTGTTTGCAATATTCTTAGGCGTGAGGGGTTCGCCAATAGCTTTGATGGAGTCAATGTTGGACTTTACACCCTCCTTCAACTTTTTTACCAGGCCTCGCTTTGTCCTGTTGTCTGTAGAAGCAGATTTGCTCGATCCGGAGGGCTGAAAGAAGAAAGATCAATTCGTTAATATATCTTCAAATAAAAAAAACATGTGATGATCACCAGATGCCTGCTTATATAAATATACCTCGCCGGTAGTCTTTGTTATTTGAAGATCAACATTATTGTCTGTGTCTCATAAACATTGTCTGCATCATCATAATCATAATCATAGTTCATGACTTCATCAGCTCGGTCGTCGAGATCGAATATCTTATCATCAACCTCTCCGGTATTGTTCAGAAATTGGGAGTTGTCATCTGCTTCATTCGGATCATCTAGCCTGCGAGGGCTGCGTATGATATCGAACAATTCCTCTTCTCTCTCTCTGCCGGTATTGTCCGCCATAGCTTTTACTTAACTAATAAAACAATTTAGTATTCAAATTACAATGCATGGATGCAATCAATAAGGAAAAACTTAATCATATAGTACATAATATGCATCGTATCCATTAATATATAATCTCGAATACATCGTTTCGAATATTATATATCAAATACATCATTTACTAGGTACCTAATAAAGATCGAATACTATAGAAGAATCTAGGCCACTCGCGGTTCCTGGGGCGTGGATGGTGGACACCCAAAGAGAAGGAACCATCACAGGATCATATCTCCGGTCATCTGCCCAAAGAACCTGTCAAGTATTGGAGAACATGACGCCCATAGCAGCCCTATAGCGATGGACATGCTCTTCCTCCTCCCTGACACGGCGACGCGCCACCTCCGGCAGGGCCGGCTCCCTCTGCACCGAATGTGGCCCATGCGAACGCCACCAAAGGAGATCAGGGTCGGCGACGAGGCCCGTGGCAGGGTTCCTCACCAAGCGGCGCGCCCCTCCAGGTAGCACCTCCCAGTGCCAGCCCGGCGGAGCCCAGTCCCTGACGCGGGTCCTCTGAAGCAGGACGTCATTGCGAACGGGTCGACGGCGAGGATGTGGGATGGGCATCGTCGAGAACAAATACTATATGCCCGCAAAAAGTAACATTTTTTAAATGATTGGATTATGATAACTAAAATTCTATATGCAAATTCTAACAATTTGACATTAATTAATCTAGTTCATCTAACTAAAACAAATTCTAAAATTTCTAACATTTCCTTATATATAACTAACATTTCTATAACATTTCTAATATTTCTATAACTAAAAAATAGAAAAATTGCTAACATTTCTATAACTAAAAAACAGAAAAAATTGCTAACATTTCTATATAACTAACATTTCTAATATTTATATAACTAAAAAATAGAAAAAATTCTATAACTAAAATTTATAACTGAAACACTAATTAATGTGTGTGTGTGTGGACATGGCGGTGGGGGCAGGAGCACACCGGCGAGGCGCGGCGACGGGGGACGGCGACGGGGACGGAGACAGGCAGTGACGAGGACGATGGGGACAGGGCGGCGACGACGAGGATGGGGACGGGCCGGCCGGCGATGACGGGACGACGGGGTGGGGCGGGGCATGGCGACGGGGCGGGGCGCGGCGAAGGGGACGACAGGGACGGGGACGGCCGGGGCAGCGACGGCGATGGGGGCGGCAACGAGGGGCGGCGGCGACGGGGCAGAGAGGAGAAAGAACCCGAGGGAGGAGATGAAAAACTGAAATTTTTCATAAGTGTTGTATATATAGAAGGCACCTTTAGTATCGGTTGGAGCCACCAACCGGTACTAAAGGTCCTTTTTGGCCAAGCCAAGCGGCAGGAAGTGCCCCCCCCCCTTTAGTACCAAGTGGTGGCTCCAACCGGTACTAAAGACCCCCCTTTAGTACCGGTTGGTGCCACGACCCGGTACTAAAGGTGTGTGATGGCGCACGTGCGGTGCGGGAAAGTTTAGTCCCACCTCGCTAGCCGAGGGGCGCCCGCACTGGTTTATAAGCCCCAGTGCGGTAGCTCTCTCGAGCTCCTCTCCAAAGCAGGCCTACTGGGCCTACCTGTTCTTTGTTGCCATGTGGGATTACTGGGCCTTTGCGGGCCTGTGTCCTGGCCCAACAACACGTTGGGTTTCTAGTCGTATGCAGGCCGCTCTGGCCTAGTATGCGGGCTTTTTTATTTTCTTAGTTTTTTTTTGCTTTATTTATTTTTGTTTTATTTATTTTTGAGTTGTTTTTTGATGTATTTAGAGTTTCTTTGTGAATATTTTTGCTTTAGGTACAAAAAATTACAAACTTTTTGTTATTGCCTGTAGTTTTCAAATTTGAATAGTTTAAATTTTGAATTATTTAAAATTTGTGTGAATCACTAGTTTGTGAATAACTTAACTTTGAAAATAGATTTTTCAGTGATTCTTTTTTCTTATGTTTAATATTAGTGTGTTTTATCATTATATTCAATTCGGTAATGCTTAGGTTATTTAAAAAATGAAATGCCTTTGTAACAGATGAATTTTCGTCCGAAACCCTGATGCTTCGAAAGAGATTGTCCATTTTGTACACGAAGTGCATCCAGTTTTTGCGGTAACTGAGGGAGTCCTGGACTAGGGGGTGTCCGGATAGCCGAACTATCATCATTGGACGGACTCCAAGACTATGAAGATACAAGATTGAAGACTTCATCCCGTGTCCGGATGGGACTTTCCTTGGCGTGGAAGGCAAGCTTGGCAATACGGATATGTAGATCTCCTACCATTGTAACCGACTCTGTGTAACCCTAGCCCTCTCCGGTGTCTATATAAACCGGATGGCTTTAGTCCGTAGGACGAACAACCATCATACCATAGGCTAGCTTCTAGGGTTTAGCCTCCTTGATCTCGTGGTAGATCTACTCTTGTAATACACACATCATCAATATTAATCAAGCAGGACGTAGGGTTTTACCTCCATCAAGAGGGCCCGAACCTGGGTAAAACATCGTGTCCCTTGTCTCCTATTACCATCCTCCTAGACGCACAGTTCAGGACCCCCTACCCGAGATCCGCCGGTTTTGACGCCGACATTGGTGCTTTCATTGAGAGTTCCTCTGCGTCGTCACCGATAGGCTCGATGGCTTCTTCGATCATCAACAACGATGCAGTCCAGGGTGAGGCCTTCCTCCCCAGACAGATCTTCATATTTGGCGGCTTTGCACTGCGGGCCAATTCGCTTGGCCATCTGGAGCAGATCAGAAGCTATGCCCCTGGCCGTCAGGTCAGATCTGGAAGTTTGAACTACACGGCGGACATCCGCGGGGACTCGATCTTCAATGGATTCGAGCCACAGCCGAGCGCGCCGCACTGTCACGGCGGGCATGATTTAGCTCTACAGCCGGACAGTACCCTGGAGGCCGCACTAGAGTCCGCTCCGATCTTCAATTCGGAGCCGGCTGCGTAGATCGAGGACGGGTGGCTGGACAGCGCCTCGGGGGCTGCAACCTCTATGGCGATAGAGCCGGACACTGACCTTGTCCCACATGAAGCTCGTGACTCCGAGGTACCGGACTCCTCGCCGGACTCCGAACCTCCCGCGCCCCCTCCAATCGAATCCGATTGGGCGCCGATCATGGAGTTCACCGCTACGGACATCTTTCAACACTCACCTTTCGGCGACATCTTGAGTTCGCTAAAGTGTCTGTCGTTATCAGGAGAGCCCTGGCCGGACTGCGGTCAGGACGGTTGGTATGCGGATGACGAAGAAATTCACACCCCACCCACCATCCACTTAGTAGCCACTGTCGACGATCTAATCGACATTCTAGACTTCTACTCTGAAGACATCGACGGTATGGACGACGATGCCGGAGACGGCCAAGAACCAGCGCCTACTGGGCACTGGGAATCCACCCCAACTCACGACGTATACATGGTGGATACACCAAAAGGAAGCGATAACGAGGAACAACGGGACGTGGCGAAGGACAACTCCCCCAATAAACAACCAAAACGGCGACGCAAGCGCCGCCCGAAGTCCCGCCTCGATAAAAACGGCACCCATACGGACCCGGCCCTAGAGCAGGGCCAAGCAGTGGACGGCAAACATGCCACCAAGCAACCATCCGAACAAGATGAACTGGACAAGCAACCCATCCCCGGAGAAAACAAGAGCCCAGACGATCTCACGCCGAACACATCACCGGAGCATAGAACCTTCATAAAAGGCTCGTCGCCACTGCAAGAAATTTGAAGAAGCAGAAGCGGAAGCTCAAAACAGTGGAGGACGCACTCAGAATGAGATGGAGCAAAGTACTCAATACCGCAGATAAATATGGCGCTAGTCACCAGGCAAAGAGCTACCCGAAGCGCAAGTTGTTGCCCGAATTTGACGAGGGGGCCTTAGAGCCCCCGCAGTCAAAAAAGAAAGAGGCCGCCTTGCCGGATAGACGACTAGATGACAGGCTAAGAGCAGCAAGGGGCGCCGCACACAAGCCGGCACACGATCAACATAAAGATCCTCGGAAAAAGGATGACCCAGTCAGGTCCATCTACGGGCCAAAAAAGAAGACTCCAGGAAGCAACACAACCCGCCGAGTGTTTGAAGACAACGGCACACCCAAATACAGGGGCGCCGCACACCCACTAGGTTTCACCAACGAGGTACTGGATCATGAATTTCCAGCGGGATTCAAACCCGTAAACATAGAGGCATATGACGGAAGAACAGACCCCGGAGTCTGGATTGAGGATTATATCCTACACATACATATGGCCAGAGGAGACGATCTCCATGCCATAAAATACCTACCCCTCAAGCTCAAAGGGCCAGCTCGGCATTGGCTCAAAAGCCTCCCAGAAAATACCATTGGAAGTTGGGAAGAGCTCGAGGATGCGTTTCAAGAAAATTTTCAGGGACTTATGTCCGCCCTCCGGATGCAGACGATTTAAGTCACATAACTCAAAAGCCCGGAGAATCAGCACGCAAATTCTGGAACAGGTTCCTCACCAAAAAGAACCAAATAGTCGACTGTCCGGACGCCGAAGCCTTAGTAGCCTTTAAGCACAACGTCCGAGACGAATGGCTCGCCAGACACCTCGGCCAGGAAAAACCAAGAACAATGGCCGCACTAACAAGCCTCATGACCCTCCTTTGCCCGGGGGAGGATAGCTGGCTGGCAAGATGCAGCAGCAGCGACCCCAGTACATCCAAGGTTAGGGATGGAAATGGAAAATCACGACGCAGAAAAGATCAGCGACGGAATAAGGAAAATGGCCCAAATAGCACGGCGGTCAACGCCGGGTTCAAAAGCTCTCGGCCGAACAATAAAACACTGCCTCTTAAGGACAACGGTGATGAGCTATCCAACCTAAATAAAATCTTGGATAGGATATGTCAAATCCATAGTACCCCCGGGAAGCCTACAAACCATACCCACAGAGATTGTTGGGTCTTCAAGCAGTCCGGCCGACTCAACGCCGAACACAAGGGGCTCGACACACCAAGCGAAGACGACGAACCCCACAAGCAGCACACCGGAGAATAGAAGACTTTCCCACTAGAAGTCAAAACAGTAAACTCACTCCTTGTGATAACAAGGAAAAATAGTGCAGCACCTGCTAAAACACGCGCCGCACGGTCCACCCCAGTAGAATCCCAAAATTGGATGTTTAACCCAATTACTTTCGACCATCAGGATTACTCCAGAAGTGTTCGAAATGCAGGAGGGACTGCTTTGGTATTGGATCCCATAATCAATGGACTACAATTCACACAAGTCCTAATGGACGACGGCAGTGATATAAACCTGCTATACCAGGACACCATCCGCAGAATGGGGATAGACCCTACCAAAGTTCGCCGTAGCAGCACTTCCTTCAAAGGAGTGACGCCAGGCCTTTACGCCAATTTTACAGGCTCTGTACTACTAGAGGTTGTGTTCGGTTCATCCGACAACCTCCGTCGCGAAAAGCTCATTTTCCATATCGCCCCATTCAAAAGTGGCCATCAAGCACTACTGGGACGCGAAGCTTTCGCCCGCTTTAACGCAATACCGCATTACGCGTCTCTTACGCTTAAAATGCCCGGTCCACGCGGCATAATCTCATTAAAGGGTAACTCCGAGTGTTCCTTGACCAAGGAAAAATGTGAGACTGCATTGACAACCACACACTAATCCGAACTTGCTGGTCAAAACCCCTAAAAACAGGTCATTTACACCTCGGACACGGTTAGGCGAGTCCGGCGTAAATAAACAAGGGGCTTCCCAGCCGCATACCTCTTTACAAGGGGTAGCACGTATAAACGATGAGAGCCAATAAAGCTCAACCTTATTCATCTTCCCAATCATACTTTATTTTAAATACATCTTTTGCACGATATTTTTTCCAAGCTAAGCTCTTCTCTTTTACAGATGAAGCACGTGCTACACCCGTCCAGGATACAGCACAACGGAGATACAGACGCAGACGTGCAGTAGGGACCCGTTGCAAGGATTCTTTTCAGATTAAGACCCTGCGTAAACCTTTCTTATTGTCTCTTGTTGATACACATCCCCCGGTTTCCTACCATAACCGAGGAGGAGGCTGGCGTTTTGGCATCGGCCGCGTCAGAAGTTCTCGCCCGTACCAGGACACTAGGGGCTTAGGGCATTGTTCTTCCCGGTATCATAAAGACCGAATACCTCAGGGAGTGTTCGGCGTCTCGAGTTAGGCCTTATATGCATCAACTCCGAATCATGTCTTTGGTCAAATGTTGGGTTTGCCCGGCTCCTGTGTTTTGCTTCCTTACATTCCGCTCCATCGGCTAACGCGGCACCAGGAGAACTACTGCGATTGTGCCCCGGTTAGGCCGGGCGAGCACCTTAGTAGAGAAAGCCGAAAACGGACTGTCATGATATAGCGAGAGACTGGTCAACCACTCGATCGACTATTGGAATGTTTAGAATTCCTCCGCTTTGACGAAGGACCGCTTCCCGGTCAGGCACATACGCGCCCCGAGTTCGGAGAGCGCGGTGCCTCTAGGGGCTATATAGTAGCCCCACCATCGAGCTCCTATGGCTAAGTGAAAGTGATAAAGCATTATAGTCCGGTTGCCTAGTTTGCTATGCTGTCACCTCCTTCAAAGGACCAAGACGTTGGATTAAGTGTGAAAAAGCGCTTTTTTTTCAAACACCCCCGCACCATGTGCGTGGGGGCTGAAGCCAAAGACTGCCATCTTTCAGGTTATTCATACATATACGGCCGCACAGGAGATAGTTCAATATTTGAATGCACAAGTATAAAAAGCATTTACATTATAAACGTGATCTCAGAAATCATACATGTCATTTAAACATAACATCTTTCGAGCACTACGACTCTATTAAACGAGCGCCCTGCAGGACTTCCGCAAAATAGTGCTCGGCGGGTAATCGGCTTTTGTCCGAACCCCGGGATGCAACATCGATGGCATCCATCTCCGCCCAGTATGTCTTCACACGGGCGAGAGCCATCCGTGCACCCTCTATGCATGCCGACCGCTTCATCGCCTTGATATGCGGCACCGCCCCAAGGAATTGCTGCAACAAGCCAAAATAACTCTGAGGCTTGGTCCTTTTCGGCCACAGATAAGCGACCACATCCGTCATGGAAAGTCCGGACAATCTATTCAGCTCAGCCCACTCAGCCAGCCGATCACTCAACGGAAGTGGACGCTGCAGACTATGGAATTGAGACCAGAAAAGCTCTTCCATTTCGTGATCCTTCTGGCTTTGGAAGTGCACGACTGCGTCCGCCGCACTCGCCGCCAAATCCAGATAAGGATCCTCCATACCACACAATCGGCCCAACTGAGCATACTTCAGATTCGTGAACTTCCTATGCAGCAGAAAGGGCTTTCCAGCTGCAATATCTCCGGCCTGACGCAGTTCCTCCTTCATAGCCCGCATCGCACTACGGGCATCCTTGGCTTCGGCGGTGGCCTTCTTCAGGTCCTCTTTCTCCGCTCGGCGTTCTCTTTTCAGAACCTCATAGCGGTCGGTAGCATCTTTTAATTTCACGGCCATTCTGGCCATCTCCTCCTTGCTTCGGAAGTGAGCAGCCTTTTCGGCTTTTAGCTCCTCCGCTGCCTTCGAGGCAGCCGCATCACTTTTCCTGGCTTGCTCCTTGGCTCGAGCAAGCTCTGCTCGAAGGTCTTCCAAAGCAGCGGCACCATCTGCATCAAGCATACAAATTGTAAGGAACGGGCATCAGCTCCCTTACTAGGCGACCGCGGAGCAACCACCTACCTTGTGACTCATTAAGTTGTTTATTGACTAGCGCGATGTCCGCATCCGCAACGTCGAGTTGCCTCTTCAGCTCGGCAACTCCATCAGTCCGGCTGGCCACCGAACGTTCCGCCACCTGCATAGGAAAGGCGACATTCTATAACTGAGATTATGATCCTCGGCACGCTGTCGCTTTCGACAGCATACCAAGTCTCAGGGGCTACTATCTATACAGGGCGCACTCCATGCGCAAAACTGTCAAAAGGTATGTCATTTTTTGTGTACCTCAAACCCCGTCAGCAAACTTCCGACGGCCTCATACAACCCGCTCTCGACGGATGAGATCCTTTCAATCACCATGCTCATTAATGTGCGGTGATCTTCTGAGATGGAAACCCTCTTGAGCAAATCCTGCAGCTTCACCGGCCGTACTCCAGTGGGTGCCGAACTCCTCGGCCCCGCCGGACTCGGGGAGACCCTCCGTGACGACACCTCAGGGTCGCTCGCCCTGCCCGACGGGGCGGCAGATGGAGGCGTTTCGCTCTCCATCATCTCCGGACGAAGGTCCCCCGAAGATGAGCTCTGCTGAGATGGGCTGAGATCCGAACTACAAGGTGAAAACTTCGGTTACCCTTAGAAATAAAGTAGGGGTGTCCCCTATTACAAAATTCCCCCTTTTTTACTTACGGCTCGCTGGAGGGCTGATTCCTCTGGGGAGACGGTGCGGCCAGGGCTCTTCCCGGCACAGGACCTTCCGGTGCAGATTTCTTCCCCCGCTTTGAGGCCTTGGCCTCCGGGTCTTTGGAAGCGGTCCTCTTCTCCCCCTGGAAGGAGGGATTCTCGATTCCCCCCTTACTGAAAGCCTCCTTGGTAGAGGTGGTAGTTTCCCTGTGCCCTCCTTTGCCCTCCTCCGAAGGTGCAACCTCCAACATTTTGATTAACACGGGATCCGGCGTGGTCTCAGGGAGGGGGGCCGGACACCGTGTCAGCTTTGCTTGCGCTATCCACTCCTGCCCAAGGGATAGCTGGTTAAAAGGCAAATCCATGATAAATAAATGAACAATATGTCCGGACACAGGGTTACTTACTTGAGTATCCGGGCGATTGCAGCTTAGGCCAGCATCCTCGGTCAAGTCCGGACACATCTCTTGCGATCCGAAGAACAGTTTGTACATCTCCGCGGGTGTCAAACCCATGAAGTGTTGAAGAGCTCGTGGCCCCTCTGGATTAAATTCCCACAGGCGGAGGGGACGACGTTTGCAGGGCAGAAGGCGCCGAATCAGCATAACCTGTGCCACTACGACCAGATTGATCTCCCTTTCTTGGAGGCCTCGAATCCGGTCCTGCAACAGGGGTACGTCTTTGGAGGACCCCCAGTCAAGCCCCTTGTTGACCCATGACGTCAGCCGTTGTGGAGGGCCCGAGCGGAAGGCGGGCGGCGGCCTCTGCCTGCTGCCCCGGGAAGCGGTGATATAGAACCACTCCTGTTGCCACAAGCCGAGCTCCTCCTGAAAAGAGCCCTCGGGCCATGGAGCATCGGCCCTCTTGCTTATAACCGCCCCGCCACACTCTGCCTGACGCCACTCAATCATCTTCGGCTCCACGTTGAAGGTTTTGAGCCACAAGCCGAAGTGAGGGGTAGTGCGGAGGAAGGCTTCGTAGACGACAATGAATGATGAGATGTGGAGGATGGACTCCGGAGCCAAGTCATGGAATTCCAGCCCATAGTAAAACATGAGCCCCCTCATGAAGGGATCCATCGGGAAGCCTAAACCCCGACGGAGGTGAGACACGAACACGACGCTCTCGCCGGGCTCAGGAGTAGGAATAACTTGCCCTCGGGAAGGAAGCCTATGCGAAATCTCGTAGGTTAAGTACCTGTCGTCTCTCAGCTTTAGCACTTCCTCTTCCGTGACGGAGGAGGGCATCCACCGGCCTCGCAGGTCGGAGCCGGACATTGTCGAAGGTTGAAAGTACCCGAATCTGGAGCCTGGGGTGTTGGAACTCGGGGCGAGGGGTGGATTCGATTAAGGATTGAAGAAAAAGAACAGGCCTTGGTCTCATTATAAAGAGGAAGAATACCAAGAGCCGTCCCCGTGACCGTTTGGAACCCGCCTTCGATGGATGGGGCGTGGCAACCGACGCGGTTGGGTTTCCCACGTCCGTATTGATGAGAATCCCGGAATAAGGGGGACACGATCTCTGCTTCGACAAGACGTGCCAAGGAAATCGCCTCGCTAAACGCGCTGAGGTGGTACAATAAAAACAATTCTAGTAAAGGCTTGGTAGTGGTATGACGTCACGCCACAAAATACGTCAGCAGATTGAACTTGTGTAAATATTATTCTCTCTGCGGTGGTACGTGGAATTTAGATTGCAGAGCCAGACACTATCCTGGTGTTAACAATCTTCTATAAATTATTCGGAGGAGGAACCCGCCTTGCAATGACGAAGACAATATGTGCAACGGACTCGTCGTCATTGAAGCCTGGTTCAGGGGCTACTGAGGGAGTCCTGGACTAGGGGGTGTTCGGATAGCCGAACTATCATCATCGGCCGGACTCCAAGACTATGAAGATACAAGATTGAAGACTTCGTCCCGTGTCCGGATGGGACTTTCCTTGGAGTGGAAGGCAAGCTTGGCAATACGGATATGTACATCTCCTACCATTGTAACCGACTCTGTGTAACCCTAGCCCTCTCCGGTGTCTATATAAACCGGATGGCTTTAGTCCGTAGGACAAACAACAATCATACCATAGGCTAGCCTCTAGGGTTTAGCCTCCTTGATCTCGTGGTAGATCTACTCTTGTAATACACACATCATCAATATTAATCAAGCAGGACGTAGGGTTTTACCTCCATCAAGAGGGCCCGAACCTGGGTAAAACATCGTGTCCCTTGTCTCCTGTTACCATCCGCCTAGACGCACAGTTCGGGACCCCCTACCCGAGATCTGCCGGTTTTGACACCGACAGTAACCCTCTCTACTTTTTTGCACATGCTTGTGGGTGAAATTATGATACCATGCCAACTTTCAACCTTTTCCGAGTTCATTTGAAATGCTTTTCAATTTCAGGGTCATTTAGCGTTTCAAATGCATGAAAGAATTTGTTTGCACATAAAATTTCATCGCGTTTCAAATGCCAAAACAA
This sequence comes from Triticum aestivum, assembly GCF_018294505.1. Taxonomy (NCBI): domain Eukaryota; kingdom Viridiplantae; phylum Streptophyta; class Magnoliopsida; order Poales; family Poaceae; genus Triticum; species Triticum aestivum. The sequence continues at coordinate 787,161,291 of NC_057798.1, forward strand.
ATAACTACCCTAACTATTATAGAGATTCCCTGGGTGTGAAACACAGAAGAAAGTGATGATAGTGAAGCTGATCACATCCCAGATCTTTGGGTGTGAAAGTTTTTCTTCGCGTGTGTCCCTTTGCGCCGTAGCCATGGACAATCTTCATCATTTAACTGGATGCTCGGGTCAATATTCACTTTAAATGGAGCAATTTCATCAAATTTTTCATAATCTTTTGACATGTCTGCAGGGCCGGTCCTGAGATTTTGGAGGCCCGGGGCGAAACCAAAACTTGGGGCCCTTAGTATAGACAATATAGTGATAAATATGAATATATGAAATGTTACCAATAATCATTTAAATTCGTCAAAAAGAATATACATATGAAATAATTTTACATATTATCATTTCAAAAAATAACATTCTTTGATGCAAAGTCACTTAAAAAATAATGGTACATGTCAATCTTATCCGATAATTTTTGCTCAATGCATCTTGTTGTCAAACCATTTAAACTCTCCTGAGTCATTGTTGATTTCAAATAGCTATGCAATACTCTTAACTATGAAAAACTTATTTCAACTAATGTGACAGTTACATGCTCTGCAAATAAGATGATAATTAATTGAGGCATTGGGATAAAATCAACTTCCTTGACATACTTGAAAATCCTCATAGAAGACATTACACCATTTGTCAAAGTCAATTAGTAATTTTTAATTCAGAAAAATGCAAAACTGGATGACCATCGATGCTAGCAGAGTGTGCATGTGAACCTATTTAAATTTCCCCCCCAAAAATGTGAACCTATTGAAATAACTGTACTCTCAGAACCACTTACATTTTTATCACGGATGTTGATGTAACATTTCCCTCTTGATCAGATATGTAATTCCCATCAATTTGTTCATCTTCTCCACAACAACAATCGGCAATTTACCTTTTGGGTTCAGCAATGCACTAGTATTTCTCTTGATTTTTTGTATCAAGAACGCTTCTATGATTGCATCATCCACCTATTATATCATTTTAAATTGTGCTGGAAAAATAAACAAATAATGAGATCAAAGGTTGATCGATGCGAGCTATGCCCCATGTATGTGATGGATAAATTACTTGACCAGTACTGAACTTATATGGAGTAGGGATTAGAGAACACTAATACAATATACCTTGGATGATCGGATCGGCTTTGGTGCTAGGGTGTTGAGCGATGACCCAATGACTCGATATGGACTCGTCTAAAATTAGGTCGGTGAATCTGCCATGTGTGTGTGCATGTCCAGCGCCTGAAGGCGGAGAGCAAAGCGGCGGCGCGTACTAAGTATTCTAATTAGCATCTCGCAATCGGGGACCCCGGAAATAGAAACCGGGGAGACGGCGAACCGGCGACCGGGATTAGGAAGGAAATTAGGAGAAATTAGCAGGATGGCTTGTTATTTATGACGGAAAGGACGGCGTAGGATATGGGATTGCTACGTGATGGAATGGAAGAATAGCGCTATGTTTCCTTTTTTGAGTAGAGGAAGAATCACCGGCAGTTCGCTAGTTTGCATGCGTCCATGCACTACCTCCCTGGGCCATGGCCTGTGTGTCCATACCCTGGGGAGGGGCCCCTGAATTTTGGGGGCCCGGGGCGGCCGCCCCCCCTGCCCCACTCAGGGCCGGGCCTGCATGTCTGTCTTGTCATCCACACCGACGATGTTTCTTTTCCCTGAAAGAACTATGTGGCGCTTTGGCTCATCGTATGATCCATTCGGTTCCTTATCTTTTCTTTTTCTTGGCCTGGTAGACATGTGTTTCACATAGAAAACCTGCGCCACATCATTGGCTAGGACGAATGGTTCGTCTGCATACGCAAGATTGTTGAGATCCACTATTGTCATTCCGTACTGCGGGTGTTCCGTTACCCCGCCTTGTGTCATATTGACCCATTTGCACCAAAACAAAGGGACCTTCAAAACACCTCCATAGTTAAACTCCCATATGTCCTCTATGTAACCATAATATGTTTCCTTTCCCGTGTTGGTTGTTGCATCAAAGCGGACACCACTGTTTTGGTTGGTGCTCTTCTTATCTTGGGCGATCGTGTAAAATGTATTCCCATTTATCTCGTACCCTTTGAAAGTCATTATATTCGAAGATGGTAACTGGGACAGCGAGTACAGGTCATCTTCAATATCGCCGTCATGCATGGCAGGTTTCTGCAACCAACGGGCGAAAGTCCTTGTTTGTTCACGTGTAATCCAGTCGTCGGACTGCTCCGGGTGTTTGGAGTGTAGAAAATTCTTGTGTTCCCTCCATATACGGAGCCACCAAGGCGGAATTCTGTAGAACTGTGTAGTGTGCTTCTGTGAGAGAATGCCCGTCAATACATATTATTTGATCCCCTCCTAGGGTGCCTTTTCCATCCAGTCTGCCCTTATGCCGCGATTCAGGAACACCTATCGGCTTAAGGTCAGGAATAAAGTCAATACAAAACTCAATGACCTCCACATTTTCATGGCCCTTCGAGATGCTTCCTTCTGGCCTAGCACGGTTACAAACATATTTCTTCAAGACTCCCATGATATTCTCAAAGGGGAACATATTGTGTAGATATACATGATATTCTCAAAAATAACATCTCTTCACAAAGGTGAACTAGGACGTGTGTTGTGATGTTGAAGAAGGATGGTGGGAACACTAACTCGAAACTGACAAGAGATTGCACCAAATCATTCTGTAACCGTGGTATGATTTCTGGATCGATTACCTTCTAAGAGATTGCATTGAGGAATGCACATAGCTTCAAAATGGCTAATCGAACGTTTTCTGATAGAAGCCCCCTCAATGCAACCGCAACAGTTGAATCATAATCACGTGGCAGTCATGAGACTTTAGGTTCTGGAACTTTTTCTCTGCCATATTTATTATTCCCTTTATATTCGACGAGAAGCCAGGCGGTAGCTTCATACTGAGCAGGCATTCAAAGAAGATTTCCTTATCTTCTTTGGTAAGAGCATAGCTGGCCTGACCCTGATGTATGTCGTGTTTTCCGTGCATACGTTGCTGGTCCTCCCGTGCCTCTGGTGTATCTTTTGTCTTCCCATACATGCCCAATAAGCCAAGCAGGGTCACGCAAAGATTCTTCGCCACGTGCATAACATCGATTGCGGAGCAGACCTCTAGGTCTTTCCAATATGGCAGGTCACAAAATATAGATTTCTTCTTCCACATGGGTGCGCGTCCGTCAGCGTCCTTCGGAACAGGTTGTCCGCCAGGACCCTTTCCAAAGATTACCTACAAATCCTTGACCATATCATGTACATCAGCACCAGTACGGTGGCAAGGCTTCGTCCGATGATCCGCCTCACCTTTGACATGCTTGCCTTTCTTTCTTACGGGATGCCTGCTCGGAAGAAATCAACGATGTCCCAGGTACACATTCTTCCTACAACTATCCAAATATATACTGTCGGTATCATCCAAACAGTGCGTGCATCCTTGTTATCCCTTGTTTGTCTGTCCTGAAAGGTTACTGAGAGCAGGCCAATCACTGATGGTCACGAACAACAACACCTTTATGTCAAATTCTTCCTGTTTGTGCTCATCCCACGCACGTACACCTTTTCCATTCCATAGCTGTAATAGTTCTTCAACTAATGGCCTTAGGTACACATCAATGTTGTTGCCGGGTTGCTTAGGGCCTTGGATGAGCACTGGCATCATAATGAACTTCCGCTTCATGCACAACCAAGGAGGAAGGTTATACAAACATAGAGTCACAGGCCATGTGCTATGGTTGCTGCTCTTCTCCCCAAAAGGATTAATGCCATCTGTGCTTAGACCAAACCATACGTTCCTTGGGTCACCTGCAAACTCCTCCCTGTACTTTCTCTCAATTTTTCTACATTGCGACCCGTCAGCAGGTACTCTCAACTTTTCGTCTTTCTTATGGTCTTCTCCGTGCCATCGCACCGCCTTCGCGTGCTCTTTGTTTTGGAACAAAGGTTTCAACCATGGTATTTAGGAGCATATGATACGTCTCCAACGTATCTATAATTTTTTATTGTTCCATGCTATTATATTACCCCTTTTGGATGACTATGGGCTTTATTTTACACATTTATATCATTTTTGGGACTAACCTACTAACTGGAGGCCCAACCCGTATTGCAGTTTTTTTGCCTATTTCAGTATTTCGAAGAAAAGGAATATCAAACGGAGTCCAAACGGAATGAAACCTTCGGGAGCGTGATTTTTGGAACGAACGTGATCCGAAGAACTTGGAGTGGAAGCCAAGAAGCAGCCGAGGGGGCCACGAGATAGGAGGGCACGCCCACCCCTCCTGGGTGCGCCCCCCTGTCTCGTGGGCCCCTCGAGCGGCCACTGACGTACTTCTTCCTCCTATATAAGCCTACATACCCCGAAAACATCCAGGGAGCCACCGAAGAAATATTTCCGCCACTATAGCCTTCTGTATCCACGAGATCCCATCTTGGAGTCGTCGCCGGTGTTCTGCTGGAGGGGGAATCCACCACAGAGGGCTTCTACATCAACACCATAGCCGTTCCGATGAGTTGTGAGTAGTTTACCACAGACCTTTGGGTCCATAGTTATTAGCTAGATGGCTTCTTCTCTCTTTTTGGATCTCAATACAATGTTCTCCCCCTCTCTTGTGGAGATCTATTCGATGTAAACTCTTTTTACGTTGTGTTTGTCGAGATCCGATGAATTGTGGGTTTATGATCAAGTTTATCTATGAATAATATTTGAATCTTCTCTGAATTCTTTTATGTATGATTGAGTTATCTTTGCAAGTCCCTTCGAATTATCGGTTTGGTTTGGCCTACCAGATTGATCTTTCTTGCCATGGGAGAGGTGCTTAGCTTTGGGTTCAATCTTGCGGTGTCCTTACCCAGTGACAGAAAGGGTTGCAAGGCACATATTGTATTGTTGCCATCGAGGATAAAAAGATGGGGTTTATATCATATTGCTTGACTTTATCCCTCTACATCATGTCATCTTTCTTAATGCGTCACTCTGTTCTTATGAACTTAATACTCTAGATGCATGCTGGATAGCGGTCGATGTGTGGAGTAATAATAGTAGATGCAGGCAGGAGTTGGTCTACTTGTCACGGACGTGATGCCTATATACATGATCATGCGTAGATAATCTCATAATTATTCTCTTTTCTATCAATTGCTTGACAGTAATTTGTTCACCCACCGTAATACTTATGCTATCTTGAGAGAAGCCTCTAGTGAAATCTATGGCCCCTGGGTCTATCCTTTATCATATAAGCTTTCAATCTACTTTTATTTGCATCTTTATTTTCTGCATATATATTATAAAATACCAAAAATATATTCATCTTATCATATTATCTCTATCATATCTCACTTTCGCAAGTGGTCGTGAAGGGATTGACAACCCCTTTATCGCGTTGGTTGCGAGTTCTTTGTTTGTTTGTGTAGGTTCGTGGGACTTGTGAGGAGCCTCCTACTGGATTGATACCTTGGTTCTCAAAAACTGAGGGAAATACTTACGCTACTGTGCTGCATCACCCTTTCCTCTTCAAGGAAAACCAACACAAGCTCAAGACGTAGCAAGAAGGATTTCTGGCACCGTTGCCAGGGAGATCTTCGCTCAAGTCAAGACATACCAAGTACGCATCACAAACTCATCTCCCTCGCATTTACATTATTTGCCATTCACCTCCCGTTTTCCTCTCCCCCACTTCACCCTTGCCGTTTTATTCGCCCTCACTTTTCCGTTCGTCCTTTTGTTCGCTCTGTTGCCATGTGCCTTCTATGTGCTTGCATCTCCGCTTGCTGAAAATCTATCGATATGGATCCACTTAAAGTTTTCTACTTGGATCATCTTCGATCCTTATGCGCTTGTGCTGAAACCCCAACTAGCCTAGTTGATGGGAAATCTTTAGATGAGCATGCTCATTTTGTGCGTCATCATTTATCTAAAAAAGAGAAGGTCTTATGGTATCATATAAATAGTTTGCTATGCTATGCTTGGAATCTTTGTGAAATTAGTGATTTTACTTGTTGCTCTAAGAATCCTAAAAAACACCTTCCCTACCTATGTGAGTTCAATGATAATGAAATCTTATCTTCTTATGCAAAGGGTGTTTATAGTTACTATGATATCGAACAAATTGAAGAATTTGTCGTTTTTAAGGGTGCTCATGAAGTTGCTTCTTTGATTGAAAAGTATGATTTTACTCTCAACAAGTCTGAAAATTCCGTCATACTTAAATATTGCAATGAAAACTTTGCGCATAATGTCTATGTCCAAGCATTTATTGAAAGAATGACCGTTGCTTTGGAAGAAAACAATGATATGCATGAATCAATAGATAATGATGATTCCGATGATTTGGTTGAAATATCCCTTGACGAACATGATGGTTTCTATTCTTGTGGCCATGATGCCAATATTTATGAAGACGAATTTCCTAGAGTTCCTTATGTTAAACATGAGATCGTTGCTATTGCACCCATACTTGGTAGTTCCTTCAATAAAAAGCATGATTGCAACGATTTTACTATAAATTCTCTTGATGTCAATTGTGCTAATAATATGCAAAACCCTAGCCTTGGGGATGCTAGTTTTGCTATGTCTACTATTTGTTGCAATGATCATGATTGGGGTAATTCTTTTTATGATCTTGAAAATTTATTTAAGCCCCATGATGAATATGAGATTGATAATAGTGTTTGCAATAATACTGAAAGTGGGTTTGGAAGAGTGTCAACTTTAGATCCCACATATTTGGCGTATGTTCAATATTATGATATTCTTGATAAAAGTGGGTTTGGAGAGGTCATGACTTTAGTTAATGTTAATCCCACTATTTTGGAAGAGTGTCAACTTTGCATACATGTGGATCATGTTAAGAATATGTTTTGTGATAGCTATATTGTTGAATTTTCTGTTGATCCTACATGTAATTATTATGAGAGAGGAAAATATGGTTGTAGAAATTTTCATGATAATAAATTACCTCTCCTTATGTTCAGATTGCTATTGTTTCTTTCCGCTTCCTTGCATATGCTAGTTTTTGCTTGCTATGATAATTTGTTTGCCTATAAGATGCCTATGCATAGGAAGTATGTTAGACTTATATGTGTTTATCACGTGTTCTATGATGCTCTTTTTGTGCTTTAATTCCTATCTTTTATGTGAGCATCATCGAAATCTCAATGCCTAGCTAGGGGCGTTAAACGATAGCGCTAATTGGGAGGCAACCCAATTTTCTTTGTGTTTTTTGTTTTTGTTCCTGTTTAGTAATAAATTTTTCATCTACTTTCTGTTTAGATGTGTTTTCATGTTTTATTTAGTGTTTGTGCCAAGTAGAACCTATAGGATAACCTATGATGATAGTTGATTTGATTCTGCTGAAAAATAGAAACTTTTGCTGACGAGAAACAATTCAATAAATCACAGGAAGATATTTTGCATTGATTCTTTTTGCTGCTATTCAATAAACAAATTGTTTAGGACTTCCTATTTTGGTAGGACTTTTAAGGTTCCAGAAGTTTGCGTTAGTTACAGATTGCTACAGACTATTCTGTTTTGGACAGATTCTGTTTTTCGTGTGGTTTTTGCTTATTTTTTGATGCATCTATGGCTAGTATGTAAGGGTATGAACCATAGAGAACCTCGAATACAGTAGTTTTAACACCAATATAAATAAATAATGAGTTCATTACAGTACCTTATGTGGTGGTTTTCTTTTCTTTCACTAATGGACCTTATGAGATTTCCTGTTGAGTTTTGTGTTGTGAAGTTTTCAAGTTTTGGGTAGACATTTGATGGACTATGGAATAAAGAGTGGCAAATGCCTAAGCTTGGGGATGCCCAAGGCATCCCAAGATATTCAAGAATAGACAAAAGCCTAAGCTTGGGGATGCCCCCGGAAGGCATCCCCTCTTTCATCTTCGTTCATTGGTAACTTTACTTGGAGCTATATTTTTATTCACCACATGATATGTGTTTTGCTTGGATCGTCGTGTATTATATTAGTCTTTGCCTTTTAGTTTACCACAATCATCCTTGCTGTAACACACCTTTCGGGAGAAGTACTTGGTTGAAATTTATTAGAATACACTATGTGCTTCACTTATATCTTTTGAGCTAGATAGTTTTTGCTCTGGTACTTCACTTATATCTTTTAGAGCACGGCGGTGGATTAATTTTGAAGAAATGTTTTATCTCTCATGCTTCACTTATATTATTTTGAGAGTCTTTTAGAACAGCATGGTATTTGCTATGGTTATAAATTGGTCCTAGAATGATGATCATCCAAGTTGGGTATAATAAAAACTATCATAGAAAGTGCATTAAACACTAGGATCAATTTGATGCTTGATAATTGTTTTGAGATATAAAGGTAGTAATGTTAGAGTCATGCTAGTGGATAATTATGAAATTAAGAAATACTTGTGTTGAAGTTGGCAAGTCCCGTAGCATGCACATATGGTAAAAGTTGTGTGACAAATTTTTTGCATGAGGTGCTCTTTTGATTGTCTTCCTTATGAGTGGCAGTCGGGGACGAGCGATGGTCTTTTCCTACCAATATATCCCTCTAGGGGCATGCGTAGTAGTACTTTGCTTTGAGGGATAAGTATACTTTTGCAATAAGTATATGAGTTCTTTATGACTAATGTGAGTCCATGGATATGCGCACACGCATCCTTCCACTTTGCTAGCCTCTATTTTACCGCGCAATTTTCGCTGGTAGCATGCACCCATTATTTATCTTCCTCAAAACAGCCACCATACCTACCTATTATGGCATTTCCATAGCCATTCCGAGATAATATTGCCATGCAACTTTCCACCGTTCCATTTATTATGACACACTCCATCATTGTCATATTGCTCTTTGCATGATCATGTAGTTGACATCGTATTTGTGGCAAAGCCACCTTCATAATTTTCATACATGTCGCTCTTGATTCATTGCATATCCCGGTACACCGCCGGAGGCATTCATATAGAGTCATATCTTGTTCTAGCTTTGAGTTGTAATTCTTGAGTTGTAAATTAATAAAAGTGTGATGATCTTCATAATTAGAGCATTGTCCCAGTGAGGAAAGGATGATGTAGACTATGATTCCCCCACAAGTCGGGATGAGACTTCATACTTTATAAAAATAAAAGAGGCCAAAGAAGCCCACCAAAAAGAAAGAAAAAGGAGAAAAAAAACAAGAGACAAGAAAAAAAGAAGAAAAAGAAAAAAATAAAATTAGAGAAAAGAGAGAAGGGAATATACTAGTGGGCTTCATGATAGACAGTCTCCTATGTTGTCACTTTCATATACTAGTGGGAATTTTTCATTATAGAACTTGGCTTGTATATTCCAATGATGGGCTTCCTCAAAATGCCTTTGGTCTTCGTGAGCAAGCAAGTTGGATGCACACCCACTTAGTTTCTTTAGTTGAGCTTTCATACATTTATAGCTCTAGTGCATCCATTGCATGGCAATCCCTACTCACTCACATTGATATCTATTAATGGGCATCTCCATAGCCCGTTGATACGCCTAGTTGATGTGAGACCATCTTCTCCCTTTTGTCCTTACAACCACCACCATAGACCATCATAGTGCCATGTCCATGGCTTGCGCTCATGTATTGCGTAAGAGTTGAAAAAATGCTGAAGTGCGTTAAAAAGTATGAACCAATTGATCGGCTCGTCATCGGGGTTGTACATGATGGGAGTATTTTGCGTAATGAAAATGAAGCATGGCCTAACTATATGATTTTGTAGGGATAAGCTTTCTTTGGCTATGCTATTTTTATAGGACATGATTATTTGTTAGTATGCTTCGAAGTATTATTATTTTTATGTTTTATAAGCTTTTATCTTGAATCATATTGATCTGAAAATTCATGCCACAATAAAGAAAATTACATTGAGAATTATGCTAGGTAGCATTCCACATCAAAAATTCTGTTTTTATCATTTACCTACTCGAGGACGAGCAGGAATTAAGCTTGGGGATGCTTGATATGTCTCCAACATATCTATAATTTTTTATTGTTCCATTCTATTATATTACCCCTTTTGGATGATTATGGGCTTTATTTTACACATTTATATCATTTTTGGGACTAACCTACTAACCGGAGGCCCAGCCCGTATTCTATTTTTTTTGCCTATTTCAGTATTTCGAAGAAAAGGAATATCAAACGGAGTCCAAACGGAATGAAACCTTTGGGAGCGTGATTTTTGGAACGAATGTGATCCGGAGAACTTGGAGTGCAAGCCAAGAAGCAGCCGAGGTGGCCACGAGATAGGAGGGCGCACCCACCCCTCCTGGGCACGCCCCCTGTCTCGTGGGCCCCTCGAGCGGCCACCGACGTACTTCTTCCACCTATATAAGCCTACATACCTCGAAAACATCCAGGGAGCCACCAAAGAAATATTTCCGCCACCGTAACCTTCTGTATCCGCGAGATCCCATCTTGGAGCCGTCGCCGGCGTTCTGCCGGAGAGGGAATCCACCATGAAGGGCTTCTACATCAACACCATAGCCCTTCCAATGAGTTGTGAGTAGTTTACGACAGACCTTCGGGTCCATAATTATTAGCTAGATGGCTTCTTCTCTCTTTTTGGATCTCAATACAATGTTCTCCCTCTCCCTTGTGGAGATATATTCGATGTAAACTCTTTTTGCGGTGTGTTTGTCGAGATCCGATGAATTGTGGGTTTATGATCAAGTTTCTCTATGAATACTATTTGAATCTTCTCTGAATTCTTTTATGTATGATTGATTTATCTTTGCAAGTCTCTTCGAATTATCGGTTTGGTTTGGCCTACTAGATTGATCTTTCTTGCCATGGGAGAAGTGCTTAGCTTTGGGTTCAATCTTGCGGTGTCCTTACCCAGTGACAGAAAGGGTTGCAAGGCACGTATTGTATTGTTTCCATCGAGGATAAAAATATGGGGTTTATATCATATTGCTTGAGTTTATCTTCTACATCATGTCATCTTTCTTAATGCGTTACTCTATTCTTATGAACTTAATACTCTAGATGCATGCTGGATAGCGGTCGATGTGTGGAGTAATAGTAGTAGATGCAGGCAGGAGTCGGTCTACTTGTCACGGACGTGATGCCTATATACATGATGATGCCTAGATAATCTCATAATTATTCGCTTTTCTATCAATTGCTCGAGAGTAATTTGTTCACCCACTGTAATACTTATGCTATCTTGAGAGAAGCCTCTAGTGAAATCTATGGCCACTGGGTCTATCCTTTATCATATAAGTTTCAATCTATTTTTATTTGCATCTTTATTTTCTGCATCTATATTATAAAATACCAAAAATATATTTATCTTATCATATTATCTCTATCAGATCTCACTTTCGCAAGTGGCCGTGAAGGGATTGACAACCCCTTTATCGCGTTGGTTGCGAGTTCTTTGTTTCTGTGTAGGTTCGTGGGACTTGTGAGGAGCCTCCTACTGGATGGATACCTTCGTTCTCAAATACTGAGGGAAATACTTACGCTACTGTGCTGCATCACCCTTTCCTCTTCAAGGAAAACCAATGCAAGCTCTAGACGTAGCAGCATAACACATCACCTTGGCAGGAATCTTTTTCCGGGGGCGCTCGCGCTCGACATCACCAGGATCATCGCGACTGATCTTATAACGCAATGCACCGAATACTGGGCAAGCGTTCAAATCCTCGTACTCACGGCGGTAGAGGATGCAGTCATTAGGGCATGCATGTATCTTCTGCACCTCTAACCCTAGAGGGCAGACAACCTTCTTTGCTTCATACATACTCTCGGGCAATTCGTTGCCCTTTGGAAGCATATTCTTTATCATTACCAGCAACTTTCCAAATCCATTGTCAGATACACCATTCGCTGCCTTCCATTGCAGCAATTCCAGTGTGGTGCCCAACTTTTTTTGTCAGCTTCGCAATTCGGGTACAACAATTTCTTGTGATCCTTTAACATGCGCTACAACTTCTTCTTCTCCAAATCACTTGCGCAGTTTCTCTTTGCATCGGCAATGACCCGACCTAGATGATCATGGGCTCATATGATGCCTCTTCTTCAGCTTCTTCCTGCATTGCTGGCTCAGCTTCTTCCACCATTGTTGTATCATCGTATTCAGGGAACCCATGGCCAGGATAGCTGTCCTCGTCCTCTTCTTCTTCATTGTCTTCCATCATAACCCCTCTTTCTCCGTGCTTGGTGCAAACATTATAGTGGGGCATGAAACCGGACTCAAATAGGTGGACGTGAATGGTTCTTAACGTAGAGTAATTGTGACCATTCTTACAGCCATCACATGGAAAAGGCATAAAACCATCCGCCCGCTTGTTTGCCTCAGCGGCAAGCAGAAAAGTATGCACGCCATTAATGAACTCGGGAGAGCATCGGTCATCATACATCCATTGTCGGCTCATCTTCATTACACAACACCGAATAGATAAAGTTAATATACAACACTTAATTAAATGCAACATACAAATAACTCTCTAGCTAAAGAATTTAAATGCAAAAACAAATGCGATCAAGATCGCAACTAAGGTAACAATTGATCCAACAGCATAATGATACCAAGCCACACTATCAATGGCATATTTTCTAATCTTTCTAATCTTCAACCGCATTTTCTCCATCTTGATCTTGTGATCATCGATGACATCGGCAACATGCAACTCCAATTCCATCTTCTCCCCCTCAATTCTTTTCAATTTTTCTTTCAAATACTCGTTTTCTCTTTCAACTAAATTTAACCTCTGGACAATAGGGTCGGTTGGAATTTCCGGTTCACATACCTCCTAGATAAAAATATCTATGTCAACTTGATGGGCATAATTTGTCATAAACACGAAATGCAACAACTAGTTTTAAAAGAGAATATACCACAGCCGACTCATAACAAGGATGAGGGCCAACGGCGACAGATATCAAAACCATGGCACTATGTATAACAAACAACGTACAGGTAAGATAATTATACGAGTAACTATATATCCAAACACAAACATCAACTTGGTAATGTAAAACATTCATGAACAAGAGCCTCACCACAAGGTGGTGCCGGCGACGGGACGGTGCGGGCGATCGACGGTGGTTACGACGGAGATTTAGAAGGCACTAAGTAAACCACACCTACATATGCAAACTAAGTGTTATTTTTGACCTTAAATTGCATATAAATCAAATACTAGCACATATAATTCCTCCCAAATTACTAAACTCACAAATTAATCAATATACAAAGCATTGCAAGAGCTAATCTAGCAATGAGAGATGAAAGGACAAAGTTGCTAACCTTTGTGATCATTTGAATGGATGGGGACCTTCAAATCTTGACAAATTTTGGGCAAAATGTGTGATGAGCTCGAGGAAGAGAGGGGAAGAACAGAGGAGGAGAGGGGAAAGGGGAAGAATAGAGCGAGCTCGGGTGGACGAAGGGTTTATGTACGACGACCTTTAGTACCGGTTCGTGCCACGAACCGGTACTAAAGGTGCTGGAGGGGCCCCAGAATGACAACATCCTGCCACCACTCACTTTATTACCGGTTCGTGGCACGAACCGGTGCTAAAGGTTCACCACGAACCGGTACTAATGAGAGTGGCCGGCTAGCCATTGGAACCGGCATTAATAGACACATTAGTGCTGGCTCAAAATCAAACCAGCACTAATGTGCTTCACATTTGACCATTTTTCTACTAGTGCATGTGTCACTAGTAGAAAAGGGGGCAATGGTCCAGGCCGGGTCAGCCATTAGTCCCGGTTCAGTCCAGAACCGGGACCAATGGTGGCATTGGACCCGGTTCGTGAGCCCCGGGGGCCGGCCGGGCCACGTGGACCATTGGTCCCGGTTCGTCTGGACCTTTTGGTCCCGGTTGGTGGGACGAACCGGGACCAATGGGCCTCGCTCCTAGCCCACCACCATTGGTCCCGGTTGTTGGCTTGAACCGGGACCAAAGGCAGCCCTTTAGTCCCAGTTCGTGCCACCAACCGGGACTAAAGGGTTGGTCCTCGTTGAGTAGTTTTTTATATAGTTTTTTTTGTTTTCTGCTATATTTATTTTTTTCTATTTATTTCTGAGTTGTAATAAGTCATTAAAACTAAAAAAGAGGCGCAATGCTCGTTAATTAGCTTCAAGCCTTTCGGAATAGTGTAAACTACACTGCACATAGCTCCGTGGAGTCTATCCTATTCCTCAAGGCTTGAAGCTAAGCAACGTGCAGGTTAGCATTGAGCCTCTTCTGCATCGTCTGTGCACTCAGGGCTTATAAACCGCTGCGAGTGCCTCTCGCTTGGCGAGGTGGGACAAAAAAACAGCTGCGCAAGAATCAACTAAAAACTCTTTTACCGGTTCATGCCCCGAACCTTTACTAAAAGGTTGCCTTAAAACCTATACCAAATAAAATGCCTTTGTAACAACCTTAGAACATGTACTGAAGGAATCAACGAAAAAGCTTTTATAAACCTCTAGTATTATTGAAACTAAAATTATATAAAATTTTGTTACAAACTTTAATAGCAAAAAGAATTATCATAAAAGAAAATTAATAAATAATTATAATTCTGTTCAAAACATTAAAAGCAAAAATAATTATCACAAAATAAAATAA